>NW_025173674.1:0-1886 GCF_004010195.1 Chiloscyllium plagiosum | reverse complement strand
ACCTCTACACCCTGGGGTCAGGGGTCACTCAGGCGCCCTCTGGGAACTGAGGTTGCTCCACTCAACTACCACCACCCCACCCCCGTAGCTCCCCCTTCTGGTTGAACTGAGGTACTTCCACAACCCATTCCCCTCCACCCCTAGTGGCAAGAGCGAGGTACTGCCCTGGAAAGGCCTATCCGCGCAGAGTGGCTCCCCCTAGAGTCCCGGAGGATCCATGACGACCTCGTAGCCAACCTGAATTTGACTGTTTCCCCTTCCCCCCACCCCCGTCTCTTTTCTGTCTTTCTCTCAACAGCCAGGAAAGCTGACTGAAGCCTTCAAGTACTTTGTACAAGGAATGGGATACAGTGAGTATGGAAAAGCATTCCGGGCTGGCTTTCAGTTTGGGTGGGGGTGGGAGAGCGCAGTATGATGGGGGCTGATGCATGAAGTAGGTGTGGAGTTGTAAACGTGGATACATCTGAGCAGTGGAACTGTGTGCGTATCGTCGACATGAGCGTGGGTTCTATCGCTGGGCAGAGAGACCTCTGTGTCCAGGTACATCGATCGGGATAGTTGCCACCCAGTTTGATCGGGTTGCTAGCCTTTATCAGGAGAGGGATTGAGTTTCGGAGCCACGAGGTCATGCTGCAGCTGTACAAAACTCTGGTGCGGCCAACGCTTGGGAGTATTGCCGTACAGTTCTGGTCGCCGTGTTATAGGGAGGTCGTGGAAGCTTTGGAAAAGGGTGCAGAGGAGGTTTACCAGGATGTCGCCTGGTCTGGAGGGAAGGTCTTATGAGGCGAGGCTGAAGGAACGGAAGCTGTTTTCATTAGAGAGAAGGTGGTCGAGAGGTGACTTAAATTAAGACACATACGATAATCCGAGGGTTAGATAGGGTGGACAGTGAGAGCCTTTTTCCTCGGATGGTGATGGCTAGCACGGGGGGACATAGCTTTAAACGGAGGGGTGATAGATTTAGGACAAATGTCAGGGGCAGTTTCTTTACTCAGAGTAGTAGGGGCGTGGAACGCACTGGCTGCAACAGTCAAGTTGACAACTTTAAAGACATTTAAACGGTCATTGGATAGGCACATGGACGAGAATGGGATAGTGTGGGTTAGATGGGCTTTAGACTGGTTCCACAATATCGAGGGCCAAAGGGCCTGTACTTGCACTGTAACATTCTGTGTTCGAAAAGGGACAATGTTGCTGCACAGGTCAAGGACGTTACCAGCTGAGTTGATCAGGGACTGTGGTTCACTTAGGACGTTTCAGAAGGCTTTTGACCAAGTCTAAGCTGGAGGGGATTCAGAAGAGATTTACCTGGACGTTGCTAGGGAATGGAGGATTTGACTCGTAAGGAGGGACTTGGACATTTTTCGTTGGAGTGTTGGAGGCTGAGGGGTGACCTTATCCAAGCCCCTCAATATTTTATGAACCTCTATAGAGTTCTCTCTTCCCAAGAGATGAGGCATTTGAAGATTGAGGGGGGGGGGTCACATGTTTACGGGGAGAGAGAGATTTAAAAGAAGACACGAGGGGCCAATTTCTTCACACAGGGTGGCTCCTGTGTGGAGTGATCTTCCACAGATGGTGTTGGGTGTGGGTACCGTTACAACGTTTAAAAGATATTTGGATAAATACGTGAACAGGAAAGGTTTGGAGAGACGTGGGCCGGGAGCAGGCAGGTAGAACTGGTTTGGTTGGGGATTATGGAAAGGTCTGTTCCTGTGCTTTACAACTCAGGGATTGGGGGAAGTGTACAGAGTTGGGGTGGCTCAGCGTCTGGGACCCAGGTTCAAATCCACCCTCGGGGCGACTGTGTGGTGTTTGCACATTCGCCCCACCCCACCCCACCACCGCATCAGTGTGGGTTTCCTCCGGGTGCTCCGGTTTCCTCC
>NW_025173673.1:0-1886 GCF_004010195.1 Chiloscyllium plagiosum | reverse complement strand
CAGTGCGTCTGTTATACAGTGTGTCACAGTGAGAGTCTGTTATACAGTGTGTCACAGTGAGAGTCTGTTATACCGTGTGTCACCGTGAGTCTGTTATACCGTGTGTCTCTGTGTGTCTGTCATACTGTGTATCACCGTGAGTGTGTTATACCGCATATCAACGTGAGTCTGTTGTTCCGTGTGTCACAGTGAATCTGTTGTGCAGTGTGTTACAGTGAGTCTGTTATAACATGTGTCACAGGGAGTCTGTTGTACCGTGTGTCACAGTTAGTCTGTTATACAGTGTGTCACAGTGAGAGTCTGTAATACCGTGTGTCACCGCGATAGTCTGTTATACGGTGTGTCACAGTGAGTCTGTTATACCCTGTGGCACAGTGAGAGTCTGTAATACCGTATGTCACAGTGAGTCTGCTATACCGTATGTCACTGTGAGTCTGTTCTACAGTGTGTCTCAGTGAGAGTCTGTTATACCGTGTGTCACAGTGAGAGTCTGTTATACCATGTGCCACCATGCGTCTGTTATACCGTGTGTCACAGTGAGAGTCTGTTATATCTTGTGTCACCGTGAGTCTGTTATACAGTGTGTCACAGTGAGTCTGTTTAACCCTGTGTCACAGTGAGAGTCTGTTATACCGTGTGTCACAGTGAGAGTCTGTTATACCGTGTGTCACAGTGAGTCGAATATACCGTGTGTCACAGATTCTGTTACACAGTGTGTCACAGTGAGTCTGTTATACAGTGTGTCACAGTGAGAGTCTGTTATACAGTGTGTCACAGTGAGAGTCTGTTATACCGTGTGTCACCGTGAGTCTGTTATACCGTGTGTCTCTGTGTGTCTGTCATACTGTGTATCACCGTGAGTCAGTTATACCGCATATCACCGTGAGTCTGTTGTTCCGTGTGTCACAGTGAATCTGTTGTGCAGTGTGTTACAGTGAGTCTGTTATAACATGTGTCACAGTGAGTCTGTTATACCGTGTGTCACAGGGAGTCTGTTGTACCGTGTGTCACCGTGAGTGTGTTATGCAATGTGTCACAGTGAGTCAGTTATACAGTGTGTCACCGTGAGTCTTTTATAAAGTGTGTCATTGTGAGTCTGTTATACAGTGTGCCACAGTGATGCTGTTGTACAGTGCGTCATAGTGAGTCTGTTATACTGTGTGCCACAGTGAGCCTGTTGTACCTTGTGTCACCGTGTGTCTGTAATACAGAGGGTCATCTTGTGTTTGTTATACAGTGAGGGCCTGTTATACAGTGTGTCACAGTGAGAGTCTGTTATACGTGTGTCACCGTGAGTCTGTTATACCGTGTGTCACAGTGAGTCTGTAATAACATGTGTCACAGTGAGAGTCTGTTATACAGTGTGCCACAGTGACTCTGTTATGGAGTGTGTCACAGTCAGAGTCTGTTATACCGTGTGTCACAGTTAGTCTGTTACACAGTCTGTCACAGTGAGAGTATGTTATACCGTGTGTCACAGTGAGTCTGTTATGCAATGTGTCACAGTGGGTCACTTATACAGTTTGTCACCATGAGCCTTTTATAAAGTGTGTCATTGTGAGTCTGTTATATAGTGTGCCACAGTGAGGCTGTTATACAGTGTGTCACAGTGAGTCTGTTATACTGTGTGTCAAGGTGAGCCTGTTGTACCGCATGTCACCGTGTGTCTGTAATACAGAGGGTCACCTTGTGTTTGTTATACAGTGAGGGCCTGTTATACAGTGTGTCACAGTGAGTCTGTTAAAGTGTGTCACAGTGAGTCTGTTATACCGTGTGTCACAATGAGAGTCTGTTATACCATGTGTCACAGTGAGAATCTGTTATACAGTGTGGCACAGTGAGTCTGTTATACAATGTGTCACAGTCAAAGTCTGTTATACCGTCTG
>NW_025173672.1:0-1886 GCF_004010195.1 Chiloscyllium plagiosum | reverse complement strand
ACCGGTCCCCATCCGTCGCCAGCAGTCCCCATCTGTCGCCACCAGGCCCCGTCCGTCGCCACCAGGCCCCATCCCTCGTCACCAGGCCCCAACAGTCCTCAACTATAACCACCAATATCCATCTGTCCCCACCGGGCCCCATCTGTCGCCACCAGGCCCCATCTGTCGCCACCAGGCCCCATCAGTCCCCTACTATCACCACCGATATCCATCTGTCCCCACCGGGCCCCACCTGTCGCCACCAGGACACACCTGTCTCCACCGGGTCCCACCAGGCCGCATCCGTCACCACCAGGCCCCATCTGTCACCACCAGTCCCCATCAGTCGCCACCGGTCTCCATCTGTTGCCACCAGGCCCAACCACGCCCCATCTGTCGCCACCGGTCCCCATCTGTCGCCACCGGTCCCCATCTGTCGCCACGGGTCCCCATCTGTCGCCACGGGTCCCCATCTGTCGCCACCGGTCCCCACCTGTCGCCACCTGGCCCCATCTGTGGCCACCGGGCCCCATCTGTGGCCACCGGGCCCCATCTGTGGTCACCGGGCCCCATCTGTCGCCACCGGGCCCCATCTGTCGCCACCGGCCCCCATCTGTCGCCACGGGCCCCATCTATCTCCACCAGGCTCCATCTGTCGCCACCGGCCCCCATCTGTTGCCACGGGCCCCATCTATCTCCACCAGGCTCCATCCGTCACCACCAGGCTCCATCTGTCACCACCAGGCCAATCTGTCACCACCAGGCCCAACCACGCCCCACCTGTCGCCACCACGCCCCACCTGTCGTCACCAGGACCCAGCTGTCGCCACCGGTCCCCATCCATCGCGTGCAGTCCCCATCCGTCGCCAACTGTCCCCTTCCGTCGCCACCGGTCCCCAACTGTTGCCAGCAATCCCCATCTGTCTCCACCAGTCCCCACCGGTCCCCCTCTATCGCCACCAGGCCCCATCTGTCACGCCCAGGCCCAACCAGGCCCCAACTTTCACCACCTGTCGCCACCGGTCCCCACCTGTCGCAACCGGTCCCCACCTGTTGCCACTGGTCCCCACCTGTCACCACCGGGCCCCATTTGTCGCCACCACGACCCACCTGTCGCCACCAGGACCCACCGGGTCCCACCGGTCTCCATTTGTTGCCACCATGCCCCACCTGTCTCCACCGGGCCCCATCTGTCGCCACCAGGACCCACCTGTCTCCACCAGGCCCCATCTGTCGCCACCGGTCCCCATCTGTCACCACAGGTCACCATTTGTCGCCACCATGCCCCACCTGTCTCCACCAGTCCCCACCGGGCCCCATCCGTCGCCACCAGGCCCCACCTGTCGCCACCAGTCACCACCTGTCACCACCTGTCTCCACCAATCCCCAACTATCGCAACCGGTCCCAATCCGTCGCCACCGGTCCCCATCTGTTGCCAGCAGTCCCCATCTGTCTCCAGTCCCTACCGGGCCCCATCTGTCACCACCAAGCCCCATCTGTCACCACCAAGCCCCATCTGTCACGACCAGTTCCAATCAGGCCCGACCTGTCATCACCAGTCGTCTCCTGTCGCCACCAGGCCCCGTCCGTCGCCACCATGCCCCGTTGGTCGCCACCTGGCCCCATCCGTCGCCACCTGGCCCCATCAGATACCAGTGGTCCCCATCAGTTACCAGTGGTCCCCATCAGTTGTCATCGGGTCCCCATCTGTCGCCAACGATCCCCATCTGTCACCACCAGGCTCCATCTGTCACCACTGGGCTCCATCTGTCGCCACCAGGCGCAACCACACCCCATCTGTCACCACCAGGAACCACCTGTCGCCACCATGACCCACCTGTCACCACCAGGACCCACCTGTCTCCACCGGGTCCCACCGGTCCCCATCTGTCGCCATCAGTCCCCA
>NW_025173671.1:0-1886 GCF_004010195.1 Chiloscyllium plagiosum | reverse complement strand
AGGTATATCCAGTTCCACACGATCGATGGTGAAGAGGGGACTCTCTAGTCAGGGGCACAGTCTGCCATTTCTGCAGCTGACACTGAGACATTAGAATGTGGTGGTGCTACCCTGGTGCCAGTGCCAAGGATGTCTCACAGAGGGAGCAGAATATTCTCAAAAGGGAAAATAACCAGTGGGAGGACATTGTACATTGGTACCAATGGCATAGGAAGGGGAAAGCATGGGGTCCTGACGAACAGGGAGATTTGCTAGTGCCACTGGGGAGGCATTCAACCTGTGAGGGAGTCAGGGTAATCCTAAAGAGATAGTGAGAAAAGAGGTGAGTCTGAGGCTGGCACTGTTCACCAGTCAGACTGTCAAGGCAGGCAAGAGCAAGTGACAGAATGAGGTGCGACGGACCATTGCACTGCATTTATTTCAGTGCAAGAGACCTGACAGGTCAGGAAGGTGGGCTCAGGGTATGGTTTTGAACATGGCACTGGGATATTACAGCAATTACAGAGGCATCACTCAGGGATGGATAGGACTAGCAGTTTAATGTTCCAGGGTATAGGTGCTATAGCAAAGATAGAAAGGGGCCAACAGAGCAGGGAGAGAGGTGTTTTTGATTAGGGTTAACATTATGGCTGGGCTTTGGGAGGATATTCCTGGGAGTACCTCCAGGCAAGTTATTTGGTTGGTACTGAGAAATAACAAAGGGATGACCATCTTACTGGGATTGTATTATAGACTCTCTCCCAATAGTCTGCGAGGAATTGAGAAACAATTTTACCAGGAGACATCAGTTATCTGGAGGAAAAATATGAATGCAATGATAAGGGTTTTTAACTTCAACAACATGGCCTCGGAGTGCTGTAGTGTTAAGGGCTTGGATGGGAAGGTATTTGTTCAGTGTGTACGAGAACATTTCAGATTCAGTTTGTAGGATGTACCTACTAGAGAAGGAACAAAACCTGATCTGTTTTCTTTATTCATTCACAGGATGAGGCTGACTGGCTCGGCCAGCATTTATTGCTGCGTTTACCCAGAGGGCAGTTAAGAGTCAACCACGTTGCTATAGGTCTGGAGTCCCATGCAGACCAGATCAGGTAAGGATGGCACTTTCTTTCCCTAAAGGTTGTGAGTGAACCACATTGGTTTTTCCAACAATTGACAATGGATTCCTTGTCGTCACTAGATTATTTTTTCCAGATATTTATTTAATTCACGTTCCAAAATCTGCCATGATGGGATTCAAACACGGGTCTCCAGAATGTTATCTGGGTCTCTGGATTAACTGTCTAGCGATAATTTCACTCCGTCATCACTGCTACTTAGGAAATGAGGCAGGGTGAGTGACTGAGTTACCAGTGGGGCAGCGCATCAGCACCAAAGAACCCACAGTATTGTGGCTCAGTGGTTAGCGCTGCTTCCTCAGCCCCAGGGTCCTGGGTTTGATTCTAGCCGCAGGCGACTGCCTGTGTTCAAGTTGGCACATTCTCCCCAGTGTTTGTGAGGGTTTCCTTCGGGTGTTCCACTTTCCTCCCACAGTCCAAAGATGTGTAAGTTAGTTGGATGAACCACGTTAAATTTCCCATAGTGTCCAGATGCAGTATATGAGGTTTTGGGATGTGCAGGCAAATCTCTGCTTGGTGTGAAAAGATCCTTTTGTTATCTTGGACAGAGGTCAGAGGGAGGTGTGGCCACACGTTTTACATCTCCCATGACGGCAAGGGACGGTCAAGGGTGTGGACCGAACATGGGAGGTGCAGAGGGAATGGTCTCTGCGGAACACAGATAGGGTTGGGGAGGGAAGTATGTCTGTACTGATGGGGTCTGACTTTAGGTAGCAGAAATAACAGATTTCAATACGCTGTATCTGGAGATTAATGGGGTGGAAGGTG
>NW_025173670.1:0-1886 GCF_004010195.1 Chiloscyllium plagiosum | reverse complement strand
CAATTTAGAACTTCAACGTTTAGATCAAGTCTATCCTTAACCATCATTATTTTAAAACTAATAGAATTGTTGGCAAGTAGCTAAAGCTCACACATTTCAGTGAGAACTTAAATCGATTGATTATATTTAAATGTGTAAGAGTTATAATTCTATTTGATTGTTCAATCATTTGCTCACTCTGAATATGCAATCAGTCAGAGGTCAACTACTTTACAAATGATAGAGCGACAGTGCATACATTTGAATACTAAGATTCAATGTGTAATTGTGATCACCAAAATAGTCACACAACATGTTCTTTTTCGATACATTATTTGCACATTATACAAATGTGCATTATTTACTTTTGTATCATAAAAGGTTGTTCGGTGTTTATTATTTAATTCCATCAATATAGAATCAATTTCTTTGTTTTCAGAGATGATGCAGTTATTGTTCAGTTGAATAAGTGTAGCTCATATCTTAGTATTGCCCAATTCACAAACATGGCAAACTCCTAAGCATTGTTCAGGTCAGTAAACACATCACTTTACATCATGACCGACATTAAAAGTGGATTCCAAAAGGCCTGAAATTGGGTACAGTGCTACTGGACCTCATAGCTGCCTGTGGCACTGAGTGAGACACTGGCCTGCTCCTGAATCTGTCCAGAGAGTTTCCAACCTGGGTCAGGGCAGTCATTCAAACATTCCCTCACAGAGATCCATTTGGAATCCACCTTGGGCAGGAGGAAACGATCCAACAGGCTATCACAGCTCTCACTGTAGGTCCAAATGCTTTCTAAATTAGATACCAATGACTGACTAGGAACCAGGTATTACAAATTCATCCTCAGTCAGAGCATGGCCCAGGGAGCAGGTGTACGGACATGGAGTGACAGAATCACATCACACAAGTTACTTATGGTGATGACATCTGGCATGTCCCCCAGACTCCATACATCTGCCCACTGGACCAGACACTGTGTGAAAACGTTCACATTTGACAGTCTATTCCAGCATCTTCTGTCGCACAGTGAACCCTCTGAAACTATATCCAATAAATGTACCTTCACATTCACCAGTATCAAAATAAAATTGTACATGTCTGTGGATGGTCAGATACTAATTCATAGGCCACCCAGCAGAGTGTATCTGAAGAAACCAGGAGCAAATGGTAAGCCAAAAATCGTTTTAATAACTGAACTTGGTGGATTTTGTCTGGTCTTGGTAACCACACATATTGGTAACCACACACAGACCTGCGACTCCACCAGACCTACAGTCAGGTGGAGTCACAGGTAGATATGATAGTGAAGAAGGTGTTTGATATGCTTTCCTTTATTGGTCAGAGTATTGAGTACAGGAGTTGGGAGGTCATGTTGTGGCTGTACAGGACATTGGTTAGACCACTGTTGGAATATTGCAGGCAATTCTGGTCTCCTACCTATCAGAAAGATGTTGTGAAACTTGAAAGGGTTCAGAAAAGATTTACAAGGATGTTGCTAGGATTGTAGGATTTGAGCTACAGAGAGAGGCTGAACAGGCTGGGGCTGTTTTCCCTGGAGCGCCGGAGGCTGAGGGGTGACGTTATAGAGGTTTATAAAATTATAAGGGGCATGGTTCGGATAAATAGACAAAGTCTTTTCCCTGGGGTCGGGGTGTACAGAACTAGAGGGCTAGGTTTATGGTGAGAGGGGAAAGATATAAAAGAGACCTCTGGGACAACGTTTTCATGCAGAGGGTGGTACGTGTGTGGAATGAGCTGCCAGAGGAAATAGTGGAGGCTGGTACAATTGCAACATTTAAAAGGCTTCTGGATGGGTATATGAATAGAAAGGGTTTGGAGGAATATGGCCTGCGTGCTGACAGGTGGGACTAGATTGGTTTAGGATATGTGGTCAGCAT
>NW_025173669.1:1505-1886 GCF_004010195.1 Chiloscyllium plagiosum | reverse complement strand
CGCCCTACTATAGGAAAGATACAGAGGCTTGGGGGAGGGTGTAAATAAGGTTTACCAGGATGCTGTTTGGACTGGAGGGCTTGCCTTATGAAAAAAAAGGTTGAATAGGCTCGGATATCTCTCTGGAGAGAAGGAGGAAGAGAAGAGACCTGATAGAGGTGTACAAAATAATGAGTGGAATAGATAGAGTCAATAGCTAGAGAAGTTTCCCCAGGGCAAGATTGACTGGTCTGAGAACTCATAGTTTGAAGATATTAGGAGGAAGGTATAAAGGAGATGTCAGAAGTAGTTTCTTTTTAACACAGAGAGCTGTGAATGCATGGAATGCGTTACCAGTGGTAGTGGTGGAAGCAGAGTTATTGGGGACATTTAAGCGACTTC
>NW_025173669.1:0-1442 GCF_004010195.1 Chiloscyllium plagiosum | reverse complement strand
ACAAGGGTGAGTCGACCTCTGACCACCTGATGCCAACTGCTAAAGATGTTTAAAGACTTCATTGAGTTGCAAAGGTGTCAGCATTATAATTATGTTTTGGTCATTGTTGATATTCTTTTCCTTGATGGGTTGAAGCTTACCGCACTTCCAACGCTACTGCTAAAACTGCTGTAAATATTTTACTCAAGGAGATTATTACCTGCTTTGGTATTTGATTTTGTCTACATTCTGACAATGCCCCCCTCCCCCCACCCCTATTTTATTGGAGATATTAATGAGGAATTATGCTCTCATTTTGAGATCCACCACCAACTTCATTGTGCTTATTGCCCACAGGCTGCAGGTCTCGTGGAGCATGGTGACCAGAGTCTGAAAAGTAAACTTATCAAATGGACTTCTGATACAGGTCTTTCCTGGGTTAGGGTGGTGCCGCTGGTATTGTTCCACCGACAATAAACTCCTGTGGGGAAAACTCGCTTGGGTTTTTCGAGCGCTCTCACTCTGTATGATCTGAATGATAAAGTGCACTGTATCTGATCCGCAGGACACACTGCAGAAATTATCCCATCCCAACGGACTGAGCTGCCTCCATTGATAGAGCTGTCTCCATTAGTAGAGTATCATACAGTAACAGCGAATATCTTTTCATGTCATCCTCGAAGGTACTTGCTACAAAAAAGCTGAAGACTGCGGGAAACTGCTGTGATCAGCGCTAACACAGAGGCCCAGCGGGAGCCTAGTGGGCCCATAAACCAGAAATCAATGGATAAAAACATTCTTCTTTTTAGAAGAATCCGATTAAGACCATCATCTTAACACTTCCTGGGGAGAAAATGGATGTGGGAGAGCAGACAGACTCAACTGGTTCCAGCATTTACAACCTTGGTCCGTGTGACAACAAAAGCAGAAACCTGGAACTGTTTATCTTGCTTCTGATAAACAGGTGAGTAAATGTTGAAGATCATAGATATTTCTTCCTGGTGTTCATGAAATGATCAAGAGCAGAGTACGTTTCCCTGAGTATGGTCTGACTTCTGGGTTATGGATTGTGATATTCTGCTCACATGATCTGAACACAGACAAAGAAATGACTCAGTGACAAGATCTGCTGAATCGGATTCCGTGAAGAAGAGAAGCCGATGTAATGAAAAGAGCCATAAGAGTGGGAATGTAGCAAATTATTTTCCAGACTCGATGAGAGTGCATAGTGCTGTTTCCAGGAGTCAATATCTGTACAAGTAGACTGAAACAGTGTTGGGTGTTATTGTACTGCATCTTTTGTATCATGGTGCAAAAGCACGGAACTTTTGTATAGAGGGGATAACTTCAAAATCCTCAATGAGGCAAAACACACAAATGAGGTAAACAACATCGTAACCACACAATTTGGTGTTACATCATGAGGTAACCTTCCCTGCTCAAATTTCGCTCAAAATCGCTCT
>NW_025173668.1:0-1886 GCF_004010195.1 Chiloscyllium plagiosum | reverse complement strand
TTGTTGCAAACTGGTGCGAATGTCTACAACTGCACTTGTTCTTGTGATCCCCTGGTGAGTGCGTTCCGGATATTCGATCGGAGACAAAGACAGTTAAAGACCACTCTGGTGCCAGTGGCGTACCTTTACAGGCGTGGTACGAATTGTTGCTAAGTTCGCCGTGTGCTGTTTTGTTCATTTTGCCCCAGAGACGCCGTGGCTCAAACGATAGGGGCTGGTCACCTAAGAACAAACGTATGTGAGAGACCTGAGGCTCTTGAGACCCCATAGTCTCCGTTGCATGAACCATAAGAGGAACCGTGAATTGAAAACCTAACATCGATCAATCGATCAGGTCCAGGTTAATGAATTTACTTGAATAGTTGAGCTACACTCGAACAAATCTGCAGGGGAAGAAAAACAACAATGTTCCAAAGAGCAAGTAGGGTTCGAAGGAAAGGTATGGGGGGGGGGGGGGGGGGCAAAAAACATATAAATGAATGATGAGCAGCAACACCGTTTGAAATGAGGGAATATGGATTCAAACACACAGGGCACCTCCAATTGATTAAAGATTCTAAAACCCGAGTTTGTGCTCCATTTTACGTCTCCCGTTCTACTGGGACCTAAATGGGGTCATGGGGAATATCATGACTTTCGGTGTGTACGAAATCTGGGGGGGGGGGGGGGGGAAGGGGAGGTGGAGGCTGTATTAAAAGGCTGATGTGACCAGTAAGCTCCAGTTTCCGAGTACTGCCGCAGTGGAAAACAATGATCAGCCGAGCAAATGGGTTAGGATTCGGTTCGGATCAAGATGGGGAGCGGTTGGTGAAGCTGTTCGCTTTAATTTCCAACAGAGGTCTTTACGGCCACACGGAAATGTGTTGAACTCATTAGAGTCTGTACAGAGCCAGTTTGGATACATATAGCCATTCAAATCAGGAAGCCTGGCTCGAAGTCCCGCCTGCTGCCGTGGTGTGAATTGGGTTGGTTAGAAAGTATCTACAAACCCTGTCGAGGTCAATAGCAGCGACTTGCACATTCAAAACGCGTTTACCTTTCTGCTATTCACTTGCTGAAATTTGCCAATGGCACGCATATTTTACATGTAGCGTTCTTCACTTTAAACATTGGACCCATACCTTTCAGATTCACGTATGGTAGATGGCACGAGAGTGTTAATTATACCAATGAAATGCTGCCCTGCTCTGGGATCGATGGCTAACGTTGGCGTTGTCTGGATTGTCTGATTTGACAGTTCATCCATTTCTTTTGATTTGCTGTGGTTCTTGCAGTGTTCTCCTTAAAGCCCCATTCAACAGCGCCAGGCCTCCCTCACATCTTTCTTTACTCCTAGATAAAACCTTTGGACGCTTGGAGTCGAAACCGGTTAATCTTTGGGACGAAAAGGGAGCTGCTGGGCAATTTGACAAGAATCTATTTCAAATCAGAGACCATGAGCAACGCCGAAGACAACAACACGGGGGCGGAGGAGAAGGTGTACCGTTACTGCGGGCACACATTAAAGATCACGATGTTTAAAGGATCTTCCTTGGGCCTTTCTGCTTACGTCTGGGGACCCGTAAGTCTAGTGGCCTCGCGCAAATTGATTGTTTAATTTGAAACATAACTTCTCGACCTATTGCAACCCCTCTGCAAACGATCGCTGTAATGCTGCCTGGAGCTAGCAGCTGGTTTGGATTCGTGCTAACCTCCAGAGTCAGTGCCCGGTCTGATTCTGAGTCAAAAACGGCACTGTGCCCGAAATGGAGCGGATTGTTTCGCCATTTGAATGTTTAACGCGGCTTTGCTGAGCACTGCTTGTTAAGATTAGATTAGACTCCCTACGGGGTGGAAACAGGCCCTTCGGCCCAACAAGTCCACACCGGCCCTCCGAAGAGCAACCC
>NW_025173667.1:0-1885 GCF_004010195.1 Chiloscyllium plagiosum | reverse complement strand
GGGAGTGGGTGCTGTCGGAGGGTCAGCGCTGAGAGGGCGTCGCAATGTTGGAGGGTCAACGCTGAGGGAGTGGGCACTGTTGGAGTGTCAGTGCTGAGGGAGCGGGTGCTATCGGAGGCTGCTGCTGGTGAGGGAGTAAAGGAGATTGTACTGTTTGCCGTCCCCACTGATGGGAACCTCCTGTACAACATACCAAGGCGAGGATAGGCAGTAAATTACCCAGAGGTGGGTGGAGGAGGTCTCTGTTGAGCAACTCTGAGTTTAGCTCCGAACACGCTGAACTGGAAAAGCGATAAAAATCTCACAGCACACAAAGAACCATGTGTCTCTTTGACCTGCGTTCCCCAGTCTGACTCCTTATACCTTCCCCACATCGCCCTCGGGTCCTACAGAGATAGGCCCAGTGGTTCGTACCCTCCCTCGTCCCCTCCCCAGGCAACTGAAGACATGGACAGGGGACTGGAGGGAGTGACAGAGAGAGGGAGGGGGTGTAGGGGGCTGGAGGAGGTGACAGAGATAGGGAGGGGGTGCAGCTGACGGAGGTGACAGTGATAGGGAAGGGGTTGTAGGGTCTGGAGGAGGTGACGGAGATAGGGAGGGGGTGTAGGGGGCTGGAGGAGGTGACAGAGATAGGGAGTGGGGTGTAGGGGCTGGAGGAGGTGAGAGAGATAGGGAGGGGATGCACGTGCTGACCTGTGGAACCAACCTGAAGCCCATCTAACCTGCACTATTCCATTCTCGTCCATATGCGTATCCAATGACTGTTTAAAGCCCTTAAATCTGGCGAATCTACTAATGTTGTAGGCACTCCGTTCCATGTCCCTACTACTCTCTGAGTAAAGAAACTACCTCTGACATCTGTCCTATATCTATCTCCCCTCAATTTCAAGCTATGTCCCCTCGTGCGAGCCATCACCATCTGTTGTAAAAAGGGTCTCACTGTCCACCCTCTCTAACCCTCTGATGATCTTATATGTCTATTAAGTTGCCTCTCAGCCATCTTCTCTCTGACAAAAACAGACTCAAGTCCCTCAGCCTTTCCTCGTAAGACCTTCCCTCAGGCAATCTCCTCTGAACCCTTTCCAAAGTTTCCACATCCTTCCTAGAATGCGGTGACCAGAACTGTACGCAATATTCCAAGTGCAGCGTACCTAAATTAATATTGTCCCACTTGCTACTGGTTGACCCATATCCCTCCAAACCCTTCCTATTCATGTCCCCATCTAGAAGCCTTTTAAAGGTTGTAATTGTACCAGCCTCCACCACTTCCTCTGGCAGCTCATTCCATACACGCACCCACTGCCCTCATGTTGATAGTCTACTCCCTTCAAAATAAATGCAGTGGCTTGTCCCGTGACCCAGTGAACATGGAAGCCAGCCTTTTTAAATCAATGCGCGAGGATTATTGGTAACTTTCTCCAATTTTTTCCTCCATTTAAATAATCTTCAGCTCCTCTTTCTTCCTGCCAAAGTGTGTAACCCCCATGTCTGTTTTCCATGTTATATTCTGTCTGCCAAGTTTCGTTTGCCGAACCTGTCTATATCCCTCCTTGTGTCGGCCTCACCGCTTGCATTCCCGCTAATTTTGAGTCTCCTACAAACATGGCTATAATACATTAATCGCCCTCATCCAAGTCACCGATGGATATTTTAAATCACTGGTTGCTCTAATGCTCTGCCACCGCTCTGAAAATGCAACATTTATCCTGACTCTCTGTCTGCTGGTAGTTAGCCAATCCTTGAGCCAGGAGGAGAACGTGAAGGACTGCAGACGTTGGAGATCAGGGTCAAGAGTGCGGCGCTGGAAAAGCACAGCAGGTCAGGCAGCATCCCCGAGGAGCAGGAGAATCCAAGTTTCGGGCATAGGACCTTAATCAGATATGAG
>NW_025173666.1:0-1885 GCF_004010195.1 Chiloscyllium plagiosum | reverse complement strand
CCTCTGTCTCTCTCAATCAACATGTGGAGTGGGATGGGATGAGGAGAACGTCCTCGGATGTTCTTAACCTATTGAGAATCATTTAACCCGAGTAAAAAAATGCCATGAAATGTATCATCGTATCAGTGCCTGTTTAGAACAGCATGAGTGACTGTCCATCCCCCTTAAGGTTCAATGCAATCACCTCTTATTCTCTCACTGAGCTTCACTCACTGCCTCATTGTGCCATCATCCCAGGGATTAGTCTAGTGAAACTTGAGAGAAAGCCTATCCACAGTACCCCAAATACTGCCTCAACAACACTCTCAGGGATGATCGCAATAATCCCTTTCTCTCACTTAGACATCGCTGTTTCTTTCCTGTGCCACAAAAAGCCATTCCTTCTCTATGCACTACGACTGACATGGAATTTATAAGTTCCTTACATCTGTACGTCAGCATCAATAAAGGCAGCACCAGAGATGCATATGGAGATGTGCGTCACTCTCGTGGAGAATTTCAATGAGATTGAATACACCTAAAATAGCGAATGATCACCTACCTGAATAGAAATGAGCTGTAGGAATACGGGAACAGGGAGAGGAAGGGAGCTATCTTTACTTCTGTTCTTCTCACTCTCGGGGAGAATTTCAATGAGATTGAATACACCTAAAATAGGGGATGATCACCTACCTGAATAGAAATGAGCTGTAGGAATACGGGAACAGGCAGAGGAAGGGAGCTATGTTTACTTCTGTTCTTCTCTCAAAGGATGTATGCAGCCCTGGTCAGGGCAGCATGTTATGCCGATCTTGAACTGAGTATTTGGTTCAGCTATTCCACAGGACAGTAAAGAGTAAAACACATTCCTGTGGGGTTGCAGTGTTACAACACGTGATACATTCTCCTGCTTAATTTAAAACCAGCAACAGGGGAAAGATTTATCCACTGCAGTAGTCCGTGATAATTCCAGAGTCCAAAACTATTTGAAGTAAAAATTAACAGCTTTATTTCTTAAAGTAAAACAGGGAATAATAAACGAACGAATATTTACAACTTCTTCCTCTAAACTATCTTTTACCTCCCCCCCCTCCTCCCCTGACTACACTAGTCCGATAAGACTGCGACTTAAGAATTACACCACAAAACGTCTTATCTCAAAACCAAGCAGCTTTCGGTTCTTCTCCATATTCCTGTCTTCTTTTCTTCTTGGGGATTCTGCTTTTACCAGTTACTAATCAATAAAGGCACCGAGAGGAGAGCTATTTTTCAGGCTGTCTTTGTGTGCTGGTAACTTGGCAGTTCTTCTCTCAACTATTCAATTCCCCGCGGTCTTATACCTCCAAACATTGGACTGTGTCATTGGCTTTTAAGATTCTCAATATACTAAATTCAAACTTGATTGGAGATGGGTATTTTGAGGTATAATTTAAACTGTTTGGCTGAATTTGTTTTTGTCTTGAGAAAATGAGCTAATCAAGTTGTTCAAACAAATGTTACATTAAATCTATTTTGAGAAGACTTGGTGTTGTCAGGTAGTTATTGCTGGCTTTTAATTCTCTTAAAGTTGCAGAATAGCCACATGTTCATCGCAGAAGTCACACCGAAACCTGACGAGGGAAGAATGACACATTGACTTCTCTAAAGGACTTGGGGCAAGCAGATGGGCTTTTGTGGCAAATGAAAATAGTTGCTTTTAATTTCCCTCATGAGATATCAGCAGACTATTATTTTGTGGCTCGACAGTATGAGTCAATGGCTTGAACACAATTCACTGTCACCCCGTTTGTACAGAGAACAAGTTAAACATCCTTAAGAGCAATTTTTTTTAGTGATGGACATTTGGTTAGAAGGAACTTGAAACTGTTGCATCCGGATTAACCAAAGGCACAAATCATGGTTTATT
>NW_025173665.1:0-1885 GCF_004010195.1 Chiloscyllium plagiosum | reverse complement strand
TGTAACACAGATCTGGGCTGAGACTGTCACACAGAGCTGGGCTGAGACTGTCAAACAGAGTCGGGCTGAGACTGCCACACAGACCCGGGCTGAGAATGTAACACAGAGCCGGGCTTAGACCGTCACGCAGAGCCAGGCAGAGACCGTCACACAGAGCCGTGCTGAGACTGTAACACAGAGCCGGGCTGAGACTGTAACACTGAGCCAGACTGAGACTGCAACACAGAGCTGGGCTGAGACTGTCACACAGAACCGGGCTGTGACTGTCACACAGAGCCGGACTGAGACTGTCACACAGAGCCAGACTGAGACTGTCACACACAATCGGGCTGAGACTGTCACACAGAGCCGGTCTGGGACTGTCACACAGAGCTGGGTTGAGACTGTCACACAGTGACTGCATGAGACTGTCACACAGAGCCAGACTGAGACCGTCACACAGAGCCAGACTGAGACTGTCACACACAGTCGGGCTGTGACTGTCACACAGAGCCGGACTGAGACTGTCACACACAGTCGGGCTGAGACTGTCACACACAGTCGGGCTGAGACTGTCACACAGAGTCAGGCTGAAACTGTCACACAGAGCTGGGCTGAGACTGTCACAGTGACTGCATGAGACTGTCACACAGAGCCGGACTGAGACCGTCACACAGAACTGGGCTGAGACTGTCACACTGAGCAAGACTGCGACTGTCACACAGAACCGGGCTGAGACTGTCACACAGAGAAGACTGAGACTGTCACACAGAACCGGGTTGAGACTGTCACACAGAGCCAGACTGAGACTGTAACACTGATCTGGGCTGAGACTGTCACACAGAGCTGGGCTGAGACTGTTACACCGCGCCAGACTGAGACTGTCACACTGAGCCTGTCTGAGACTGTCACACAGAGCCGGGCTGAGACTGTCACACCATCCCAGACTGAGACTGTAACACAGATCTGGGCTGAGACTGTAACACAGAGCTGGGCTGAGACTGTCACACAGAGCTGGGCTGAGACTGTCAAACAGAGTCGGACTGAGACTGCCACACAGACCCGGGCTGAGACTGTAACACAGAGCCGGGCTTAGACCGTCACACAGAGCCAGGCAGAGACCGTCACACAGAGCCGTGCTGAAACTGTAACACAGAGCCGGGCTGAGACTGTAACACTGAGCCAGACTAAGACTGCAACACAGAGCTGGGCTGAGACTGTCACACAGAGCCAGAATGAGACTGTCACACACAGTCGGGCTGAGACTGTCACACAGAGCCGGTCTGGGACTGTCACACAGAGCCAGAATGAGACTGTCACACACAGTCGGGCTGAGACTGTCACACAGAGCCGGTCTGGGACTGTCACACAGAGTCGGGCTGAGACTTTCACACAGAGCCGGGCTGAGACTGTCACACAGAGCCGGGTTGAGACTGTCACACAGTGACTGCATGAGACTGTCACACAGAGCCAGACTGAGACCGTCACACAGAGCCAGACAGAGACTGTCACACACAGTCGGGCTGTGACTGTCACACAGAGCCGGACTGAGACTGTCACACAGCGCCAGACTGAGACTGTCACACACAGTCGGGCTGAGACTGTCACACAGAGTCGGGCTGAAACTGTCACACAGAACTGGGCTGAGACTGTTACTCAGAGCCGGGCTGAGACTGTCACAAAAAGCTCGGCTGAGACTGTCACACAGAGCCGGGCTGAGACTGTCACACAGAGCCAGGTTGAGACTGTCACACAGTGACTGCATGAGACTGTCACACAGAGCCAGACTGAGACCGTCACACAGAGCTAGACTGAGACTGTCACACACAGTCGGGCTGAGACTGTCACACAGAGTCGGGCTGAAACTGTCACGTAGAGCCAGACTGTGACTGTCGCACAGAACTGG
>NW_025173664.1:0-1885 GCF_004010195.1 Chiloscyllium plagiosum | reverse complement strand
CTGTGCTTTTCCAGCTCCACACTCTCGACCCTATTCTCCAGCATCTGCAGTCCTCACTTTCCCCCAGTAAGGGGTGAATGTTCTCTTCCTAGTCTTTTCGATCGTTTAAAATCTTTCACCAACACCCTAAACCTATACCCACTAGTTTTGGAATACCTCTGTCCTGGGGAAAAGACAGAAACATTGAGCAGCCAGACAAAATGCAAAAGAAGTAAAATGTCGAGGCACAGGGAAAAAAATCGGCAAAATAAAATAGCTTCGGCATTTTTCTCTCGCATTCGCATTTGGACGCTTACTATTTGTCATGATCGGGAGGTGCCCGTGTTGGACTAAGGTGTACGATGATAAAAATCACACAACACCAGGTTACAGTCCAATCGGCTTGTTTGGAAGCTCTAGCTTTCGGAGCGCTGCTACTTCACCAGGCGGTTGTGGAATATAAGATCGTAAGTTCATAAATTCTGTGTCTTACGGTGTTATACTCTACAATCAGCTGATGAAGGCGCAGGGCTCCGAAAGCTAGTGCCTCCAAATAAGTCTGTTGGACTATCACCAGGTGCTTTGTGACTTTTAAGTTTAAAATTTGAAACAAATTCCTGCACACTGAGCATGCTCCATGTCAGCAAGTACTGCGCATGACCGCCAGTGTCAGCAAAGCACTGCGCATACTCTTGGGAGCACGCGAGCTCCTTTCCATGGAGCAGTGTCGAACCTTGAAGGACTGGAAGGAGTCTGGTCCTCCTGCCAATCAGAGCCGGCCATTGTCGAAATGCGGAGGTTGGACCATGAGCTCTGAAGTTGCTGCTGCTCTTTTCTCTCTGCATAAGGTTAAACTTCACCCAAGACTGAAACTTCCTTCCTCTGTCCAACATTTTTGAGTACAACAGTGTTTTTCTCACCACGGTTTCATTCTGGGGTTCAAGAGTGAACCGAGGGAGGAGCCAGACTCTGGAAAAGTTGATCCAGGTCTGTGTGTCAACTTGCAAACACATGACAAATGCAGTACCACAATGTGAAGTTCTAGCCTTTGCAGTGTAAAAAAAAAGCAGAAAGGAGGTGCATTGTCTAAATGGTGATATGTTGAGATGTGGCGAAAAGAGATGCTGGAGATCAGAGTCGAATATTGTGGCGCTGGAAAACCACAGTAGGTCAGGCAGCAACTGAGGAGGAGGAAAGTCGACGTTTCGGGCACGAGCCCTTCATCAGGAGTGATGTGTGGATAGCCAAAGGCCCTCAGTGTCATTCTACACCAGTCACTGCCAGTTGTCAGAAAGTGCAGCAAGCAATGAGCAAAGCAAGTGGTATATCAGCAAGAGGAATTGAGTTCAGAAGTGGGGATGTCTTCCTGCAATTAGGTCGTTTATTGAATGTATTCAAGGCTGAGTTCATGTGACTTTGAAAAACAAAGAGGTTATGGGAGAAGGCAAGAAAATGGTTTTAAAACCAGTACAGAACAGTTACAGAGTCGAACAGCACAGAAAAAGATCATTCAGTCGAACCAGTCTATGCTGGCGGTGTTCTGAAAGTAAACTGGTCCCACCTGCCAATGATTGGCCCATATTGGCCCATTGGCGATTTAATGATTTGATTTTGTATCAGAGTTAATTTCAGTCACTATCTCTGGTTTATGGTGTGTCAGGGTGGGATCGCTGGTGCCAGAATTGCATGCAATACGCCAAACGTGGCCTAACCAATGTCTTCTACAGTCGCAACATGACCTCCCGACGCCTGCACTCAGTGCACTGACCAATAAAGGCAGGCATATCAAACACCTTCTTCACTATGCTGTCTATGTGCGACTCTCCTTTCAAGGAACTATGAACTTACCATCGAGTCAGACAGCATGGTCATGGACCTTTGGTCCAACCAGTCCATGCCAATCATA
>NW_025173663.1:0-1885 GCF_004010195.1 Chiloscyllium plagiosum | reverse complement strand
ATGTGTTCATCAGAGACTGAAAGAGAGAGTGTATGCGTGCGCGACTGGCGTGGTTGAATGCGAAACTCATCGTTTAAGAAGGAACGTACATGGAGGAAACTATTTTCATTATGAACAACTGGCAGGCTCTTTGTTAATCAACAGAGAGAACGAGAGAAGTTTCATGGACAGATGAGGTAAAGTGTTTGAGAATGTTAAAATAAAGGCATTGCCAGACACAATAGCAATATACATCGGCGTGCACGTGAATGACAGATGGATGGGGGTTTGGTGTGAGTTCGAATCAGATTTGCTTCGGCAGGATTGAAGCCAGGGGTATCAGCAGCAGATTATTGACTTCATTAAGACTGTACTTCAAAGCTCAAGATTCAAACAGCAGAGGCAATAAACCAGTGAGATATATCCTGGAGTAGTGAGTATTTCAAGTTAGAAATGGTCAGGGAATGGTGTCAAGATTCAGCTCATGGTCAAAGGGATGTCCCACAGTTGTGACTTGTGTGCTTCAGCCGCAGATATTGGCCAGGGATGGGATGGAAACAGTGGAAGGAAGTGGAATTTGGAACCAGAACAGTAGACAGTGACTTCCATGCTCTTAATATTTAAATATCAAAGGCAATGATACAATGCATTGTTGTTCTCCGCTGGAACTTAGTAGGTCAACATAGAGACCCGTGAATAACACTGCCAGAGCAGAGAGGGAGGCAGTAACCGAATAGGTTCATTGATGAAGCTAGTAGTGGGCTGGAGAGTGAATATCTGGATTCAGAGTTTCAACAGGAACAATAATAGTGGCAAGATGTGTAGACTATATGAAATAACAATAATACAGTCATAACTGTTTTATAGAAAACAAAATCTGGATAGTGACACTCACCAGGAACACCAACGATAGCCAGGAAGGGATAATAAAAGTATTGAATGATCGTAATAGATCGGCGATGATAATGACAACCAATCAAATGCAGAAAGATACCAAACACAATCGGATAAACTCTTGTCCATTGTTGGAACATTCCAGTCTAATGTTCTCAGATTCTGATCCATTGTTGGAACATTCCAGTCCAATGTTCTCAGATTCTGATTCATTGTTGGAACATTCCAGTCTCATGCTCTCAGAATCTGATCTCTCCTCCCCCTTTCTCTGGAGCTGCTGATCCCTGTCAGTGCTGTCGGTGATGCTCCGCTCATGTTATGGGATAACACAATGAACGGCGCCAATTTATCATTAAAAGATGGAAACCCTCCACTGGGATAATTACAATCCATGGAGGCTGGCATTAATCTCAGTCACTGAACAAATAGCCTCAGTTAACCAGTTCCATACATCACTTTTCATATCACTGTACTAGGTTTGGATGGAATGGATGAGGGTTGCTGAGGGTTGGACCATAAACCTTTCAATCTTTTAAATCTTTTTTGCCTTGTATATGAGAGTATTAACAGAACACTGCAGGGGTCTATATATGTTCCACTCTGTTTATGAAGGGAAGCAGTCCTAAAATAACAGGTCGGCTGCATAAAAAAAAAGTCGGTTGGGCAAGTTTGTAGATACCTGAATACAAAGTATGGTACTTAATGACCAGTGTGAGGCTACTCCTGGTTTTAATGTCCTGCTATCAAATCCTTTCATAACCTTAAGACACAGCATTGAGACTGCTGCTCGAGAACAGGCCGAAGCAATTCTGTCCCTATGGGGCTCTTATAGAGGAATAAGAGAAGACCATTCAGCCAATATTAGCCTGATGCTACTTGAAAGGTGGAAAGCTGGAATATTGGCACATTGTGTGAAAAGAATCATTCGGAACAAAGTGCTGTGTCGCTCCAGCTGTATGAGGTGTTACTGAGAGGGCAGCTGGAGTACATTGTGTTGTTTGTGTTTTTGTAA
>NW_025173662.1:0-1885 GCF_004010195.1 Chiloscyllium plagiosum | reverse complement strand
TAATTCATGGATTTAGGGTCTGGAACACAGTGCATGAGAGAGTGGGATAAACCAGATTAATCCAGGGGTTAGAATCTGGAACATTGTGTCTGAGAGTGTGGGATAGGCTGAAATAATCCAGAGGTTAGGGTCTCGAACACAGTGCCTGAGGTGGGATAGGTGGGAATAATCTAGGGGTTAGGGTATGGAATTCAGTGCCTTTGAGTGTGGGTTAGTCCGGATTAATCCAGGGTTAGGGTCTGGAATACAATGCCTGTGTGTGTGGGATTGGCTGTTTTAATCCAGGGGTTAGGTTCTGGAATACAGTATCTGAGAGAGTGGGATAGGCCAGGTCAATCCAGGGTCGAGGGTCTGGAATACATTGTCTGAGAGAGTGGGACAGGCTGGATTAATCCAGAGGTTAGGGTCTGGAACAGAATGCCTGAGAGTGTGGGAAAGGCAAGGTCAATCCAGGTGTTAGTGTCTGGAATACAGTGCCTGAGAGTATGGGATAGGCCGGATCAATTCAGGCGTTAGGCTCTAGAACACAGTGCCTCAGAGTGTGCGGGAGGCTGGATTAATCTAGGTGTTAGGGTCTGGTACACAGTGTCTGAGAATGTGGGTTTAGGCCGGATTAATCGAGTGGTTCGGTTCTGGAACGCAGTGTCTGAGAGTGTACGATAGGTCGGGTCAATCCAGAGTATATTGTCGGGAATACAGTGTCTGAGAGTATGGTGGTGGTCGGTTTAATACAGGGGTTAGTGTCTGGAACACAGTGTCAGAGAGAGTGGGATAGGCCGGATTAATCCAGGGGTTCGGGTCTGTAACACAGTGCCTGAGTGCGTGGGATAGGCCGGATTAATCCAGGGGTTAGTGACTGGAACACAGTGCCTGAGAGTGTGGGATAGGTCGGATTAATCTAGTGGTTCGATTCTGGAACACAGTGTCTGAGAGTGTACGATACCCGGGTCAATCCAGGGTTTATTGTCGGGAATACAGTGTCTGAGAGAATGGTGGTGGTCGGTTTAATACAGGGGTTAGTGTCTGGAACACAGTGTCTGAGACTGTGGGATATGCCGGGTCAATCCAGGGGTTAGGGTCTCAAACGCCGTGCCTGAGAGTGCGGGATATTTCGGATTAATCCAAGGGTTAGGGTCTGGAACACAGTGTCTTTGAATGTGGGTTCGGCCGGATTAATCCAAGGGTTAGGCTCTTGAACACATTGCCTGAGAGTGTGCTGGAGGCCGAATTAATTCAGGTGTTAGGGTCTGGAACACAGTGTCTGAGAGTGTGGGGAGGCCGGATTAATCCAAGGGGTAGTGTCTGGAACACAGTGTCTGAGAGTGTGGGGAGGCTGGATTAAACCAGAGGTTAGGGTCTGGAACACAGTGCCTGAGCGTGTGGGATAGGCCGCATTAATCCAGTGGTTAGGCTCTGGAACACAGTGCCTGAGAGTGTGGGGAAGGCCGGATTAATCCAGGGGTTAGTATCTGGAACACAGTGTCTGGGAGTGTGGGATAGGCTGAATTAATCCAGGCTTTAGGGTCTGTAAAACAGTGTCTGAGGGTGTGGGTTTGGCTGGATTAATAGAAGGCTTAGGGTCTGGGATACAGTGCCTGAGAGTATGGGATTGGCCGAATTAATCAAGGGGTTAGCGTCTGGAAAACAGTGTCTGAGAGTGTGGGATAGGCAGGATTAATCCAGGGGTTAGGGTCTGGAACACAGGGTCTGAGAGTATGGGTTAGGCTGGGTCAATCCAGGGGTTAGGGTCTGGAACATAGTGCCTGAGAGTATGGGAAAGCTGGGTTAAATCCAGGGGTTAGGGTCTGGAACACAGTGCCTGAGAGTGTGGGGAGGCTGGGTCAATCCAGGGCTTTTGGTCTGGATCACAGTGCCTGAGTGCGTG
>NW_025173661.1:0-1885 GCF_004010195.1 Chiloscyllium plagiosum | reverse complement strand
CTACGAACCTGACCTTGAGAATTTTTTAGAACACATGTACACATAGATATGAGTTCTAGTTCTTGTCTTAAACAGCAGATTCTTAAGGAATTATATAGTCACCTACGGGGAGCAGCACCCAAATAAGGCAACATCAAAATTAATTGGGTGACCATTATAATCAGCGAGCATCAACAGTAAAGATTAAGCCATTTCTCATCTTAATAACTGACATTATACAATGGATATTCTTTACCTCATTACCTGACATTACTTAATGGATGCTCTTTACCTTGTTAAACCACCACCCTTGCGACTAGCACTTCATTGTTTAGTGCAAGTTCTTATCTTGTCAAAGTCATGCTAGCTGAGCCTTTGTCAAGCAACCCTAAATTTAACTCTTTCCTACCTGCTCATACCTTATACACTTTCTCATACCCTCCTTTTATCATTTCATCATAACCACCTAGATGGCACAACCAGTTTTCATAAGAATCTCACTGCCAGTACTTAAGTTATTAACACACAATTTGCAATGATAACAACAACAAAATTTACTATTCCATGCAGTAGATAGAATCTGCAGAATCCTCCCAAGTGGAAAAAGGTTCACCAGTAAAGTTCTTAAATCCACAGTCGTTAGTGACCACTCCATCCCCTCCAAGTCAAGTGGAAATGAGTCAGTTATCCAAAATCTTCTTCAGTAAAGTCCAACCTGAAAACAAAATCTAGTCTGTCCTTCTGCATCACTCCACAGAAATCTGAATTTTTGGATAAGAGCAGTTAAATACTTAGAGACTTCAATCTTGGAGATGTTTCAGAAGGAGGATACCAGCGCATCTGAGCATGAAGTACAGCAGCACACTACGTGAACGCAGCATTCTTTGGTGCTTCTGCTCCCACTCTGCTGTCAAATGTAACAAAGCCAATTGGATGTTTTGATGTTAACTTGATCACTGAACCTCCGTATCCCATAAATGATCGAAAGAGAAGGTAAAGCTCACATGGTTTAAATGTCCATAAGAAGGCCACTGACAAAAAGCCTCTCGACCTCCTCTTCACTTTTGTGCTCATGAGCTGATTGAATCCGCTGGGTCAGGTTGTGGAGGGGAAGGTGGTGGTTTGAATGTGAATGGAGAAACTCTAGAGATGGTGTTAGCTGCTGAAAGTATCTTAGCATTTCCTCTTTTCTTACTCTATGTCTGGGGACTCAAACCCATTTGTCAGTGCGTTTACGAAGCGGTGTCTCTTGACTGAACAAATTATTGTCCGAGGAATCCATAGAAAGCGTCTGATCGTTTCCGATACACAGGAATATCAAGAGGGATCAAGATTTAAACATCACCTTGTGGGTCCATTAATCTCCAGATACCGATGTTCCAGGTGATCGTTGACATTGTCCAATCGTAACTATTCGCTTGGACTCCTACCCGGCTCACCATATTGTCACCCTGTTTCTGTATCCACATATCAGTTGATGTAAACACTCAGACACAGTATGGCTCTACCTTCTTTACCTTTATTCCGAGCCATGGAAAGAGAGCAATTGCCCATGTACATAAAGACATAAGTTCTTGATCTTCTCTCTCAAACTGCAGATTCTTAAGGAATCACTTACACTCACTTCCAAATAAGGCAACATCAAAATTGATTGGGTGACCTTTATGATCAGCAAGCATCAACATCAAAGTTTAAGCCATCTGGCATTACACAATGGATGTTCCTCACCTCGTTAATTGGCATTACACAATGGAGGTTCTTTACCTTGTTAAATCACTACCCTTGTGTCCAGCACCTCATTGTTTACTCCAAGTTCTTATCTGGTCAAAGTCATGCTTGCTGAGCATGTCATGCAACCCTAAACAATTATTTCCCTATATGCTCATACCTTCTACACTTTCTCCCT
>NW_025173660.1:0-1885 GCF_004010195.1 Chiloscyllium plagiosum | reverse complement strand
TGCTGTGAGTGTTTTTTCCTTCATTGGTGGGATATGGAGCATTGCGGCTAAGCCAGCATTGATAGCCCATCCCTAGTTGCCCTTGAGAGCTGCCTTCTTGAGCTGCTGCAGTCCACCTGGTTGACCCACAATGCCATCTGGCAGGAAGTTCCAGATTTTTGATCCAGTGACAGTAAATGAACAGCGATGTATTTCCAAGTCAGGATAATGAGTGGCTTTGGGGGGGTGGGGGGGGGGGGGGAGCTTGCTGGTGATGGTGTTCCAATGTATCTGCTGCCCCTGTCCTTCAACATGGAATTGCTCGTGGGTTTGGAAAGTGTCATCTAACAATCTTTGGTGAATTTCTACAGTGTGTTTTGTAGCTAGTACTGAGTGCTGCTACTGATCGTCAGTGCTGGAGGGTGTAGATGTTTGTGTATGTAGCACCAATCAATGGGCTGCTTTGTCCTGGATGGTGTTAAGCTTCTTGAATGTTGTTGGAGCTGCCTACTCTTGACCTGTGCCTTGTAGATGATGGACAGGCTTTTGGGAGTCAAGAGATGAGTTATTTGCCACAGTATTCCTACCCTCTGACCTACTCTTGTAGCCACTGTGTTTATGTGGCCAGTCCAGTTGTGTATCTGGTCAATGGTAATCCCAAGGATGTTGATAGTGGGGGCATTCAGTGATGGGAACCCCACTGAATGTCAAGGGGCTGTGGTTAGATTGTCTCTTAAAGGAGAAGATCACTGCCTGGTATTTTATGTAGCTCGAATGTGATTTGCTTGTTTTTAGCCCAAGCCGGGATATTTGCTGCATTGGAACACGGACTGCTTTAGTATCTGAGGAGTCGCAAATGGCACTGAACACTGTGCAATCTTTGGCAAACATCTCCACGTCTGACCTTATGATGGAGGGAAGGTCATTGAGGAAGCAGCTTAAAATGGTTGAGCCTGGGACACGACCCTGAGGAACTGCTGCAGAGACGTCCTGGAGCTGAGATGACTGACCTCCTATAACCACAACCATCTTCCTATGTACCAGGTATGACTCCAACCAGCAGAGAGTTTACCCCCACCTCCTCCCACCCCCCTCCCCGGATTCCCATTGATTCCAGTTTTGCTGGGGCTCCTTGATGCCACACTCGGTCGAATGCAGCCTCAATGTCAAGGGCTGCCACTCTCCCCTCCCCTCTGGAATTCAGCTCTTTTCTCCATGTTTGAACTAAGGCTGTAATGAGGTTCCGGAGCTAAGTGACCCTGGCAGAATCCAAGCTGGGCATTACTATTGCTGATAGCTGCTTGATAGCTCTGTTAATGACACTGCCTATTGCATAACTGATGATCGAGAGTAGGCTGTTGGGAGCAGTAATTGGCTGTGAAATATTCCTCCATTGTCTGGCACTCCATCAGTATGTGTCCTCAACAAGTTATGGAGTCATAGGGCACGGAAACAGACCCTTCGGTCAACTCGTTCATGCCAACCAGTTTTCCCAAAATAAACTCGTCCCACCAGCCTGCACTTGGTCCATATCCCAACAAACATTTCCCAGTCATGACATCATCCAAATGCCTTTTAAATGTCACGATTGTACCGGAAACTGCCAGTTTCTCGGGAAGTTCACTCCACAAACAAACACCCTCTGTGATAAAAAATGCCCCTCAGGTCCCTTTTAAACCTTTCTCCTCTCATGTTAAAAATATGCACCCTTTTCAACTGACTAAAGTTTGACGTAACCCTGCAATGTGTGATACCCCTGCAGTGTGTGATACCCCTGCAGTGTGTGGTACTCCTGCAGTGTGTGGTACCCCTGCAGTGTGTGGTACTCCTGCAGTGTGTGGTACTCCTGCAGTGTGTGATACCCCTGCAGTGAGTGATACTCCTGCAGTGTGTGATACTCCTGCAG
>NW_025173659.1:0-1885 GCF_004010195.1 Chiloscyllium plagiosum | reverse complement strand
TCCTTTCAATACCACGAGCAAAACAAATTCATTAAATGGAGCAAACAGCAATCATTTACTCAATGTTAGACTGCACGTCTTAACAGAGCTTCTCTCATTCATTCAATGCGTCAAGCTTAACGCTTTCATTCAATGAAACAAACTGCATTCATTGAATCATTGAATCGAACTACGAGCATTAATTCAATGAACCAAATATTGTTACAATGGAACTACGAGCATTGATTCAATGAACCAAATCTTGTTACAATGGAACTACGAGCATTAATTCAATGAATCAAACATAGTTTCAATGGAACAAACCTAACTCCCTTATTTAGTGAACCAAACTGCATACGTTCATTCAATGAAAGAGACTGCACTTGTCACTTCAATGAGTAGAGCTACTCTCATTCATTAAGTGGCACATGTTTCACGCATTGTCTCTATCAAACTGCACACGTTCACGACATGAACCAATCTGACCGTCTGAATTCAATGAGTCGAGCTTCTCTCATTCATTCAATGTGTCAAGCTTGCCATTTTCATTTTATGAAACATTGCATTCCATGAATCATTGAATCGAACCTTATTCCTTGTCTCAATGGAACAAACCTAACTCACTTATTTAGTGAATCTTTCTACACTCGTCCATTGAATAAAACAGACAGCACATGATAATTCAATGAGTAGAGATACTCACATTTGTTCAATGCAACAAGCTTAACGCATTGATTCAATCAAACAAATTGCACACATTTAGTTCATGAAGCTAACTGCATTTGTCAGTTCATTGAACACAGCTACGCATTCATTCAATGTCACAAGCTTCACGCAATGTCTCAATCGAGCTGCACACATTCACTCCATGGATCAATCTGCACGTGTTAATTCAATGAGTAAAGCTTCTCTCATTCATTCAATGTGTCAAGCTCAACGCTTCCATTCAATTCTTCAAACTGCATTCATTGAATCATTGAATCAAACTGCGATTATGGATTCAATGAATCAAACCATATTCCTTGATTCAATGGAACAAACGTAACTCACTTATTTAGTGAATCCTACTGTACTCCTTTAAGTGGGACATGGCTCCAAAACTAGCTGTGCCCTGATTTGAACTGTTCCAGTACAGTTACAATACTAGCAAACTCCTGAAAATATAGGAATTTAAGCAGATAAATCTTACAAAAAATACAACAAAGCAAATCCAAATAATTAACACCCCATCAGTCTCATCACAATTAATAGTGACATGGTGGAAAGTGACCAAGCTTCCCTCCCTCAGCAATAACTTGTTCACTGGTGTTCAGTTGTGCAGGGTTGCTCAGCACCAGACCTCATAACAAATATTATCCAAACAAGGATAAAAGAGCTGACCTCCTGTGGTGAGGTGAGAGAGACTGTACTTGACATCAAAGCTGTAAGTGACCAAGTCTGACCTTAAGGAAGCCGAAAATAATGCTAAATAAGATGAAAGTCTCATTGGTTGTGGTCATTCCTGGCACATTGGAGGATGGGTGTGGTTGTTGGAGGTCAGCCACCTCAGCTCCAGGACATCTCTGCAGGAGTTCCTCAGGGAAGTGTCCCAGGCTCAGCTGCTTCATCATGGAAAATCCCTCCATCATAAGGTCATAATTCAGGATGTTTGTTGATAGTTCCACAAAGTTTAATACTGTTCCTTACTCGCCAGGCATGACATCCATCTATACCAACATAGAGTCACAGACAAGTGCAGCAGGAAACAGACTGTTCGGTCAAACCCGTCTATGCCGAGCAGTTACCCTAACCTAATCTAGTCCCATTAGCCAGCACTTGGCCCATTTCCTTCTAAACCCTTTGTATTCATCTACCCATCCAGATGCCTTGTAACTGCTGTAATTGTGCCAGCTCCTACTCCTCCCTC
>NW_025173658.1:0-1885 GCF_004010195.1 Chiloscyllium plagiosum | reverse complement strand
GGGTAAATGTAGGGGAATGGGTGGGTTGTGCTTTGGTGGGTCGGTGTGGACTTTTTGGCCCGAAGGGCCTGTTTCCACACTGTAAGTAATCTAATCTAATCTAACACTATGGCCAAGTACTGAAAGAGGGGCCAGAATAGTGAGGTGGTTGCTTTTGATCCTAGCAGACATGATGGGCTGAGGGTCTCTTTCTGTACTGTATGTCTTTATGGCTCTGTAGCAGGCATTTAAATGAGGGATTAAAGCTCTTGAGGTGAACAGTTCCATGCATTAGGGTAAAAGATGGAAGAGAAAAAAAACTGCTGTTGTCAAGTGACAAGGATCAAGTAATACAGAAGGTCAGAATAATCGAATCAAAGCTAAGCATTGTGCAGTTTCATTCAGAGAAAAGAGACTCCGAATAATAGAAGTCAATTTATCAATAGTCTCCAACAAACCTGGACTAAAACAAAAAGTCCTGATTCACTTAGATGTTAGGAAGAAAAAAAGCTCAAGAACTAGAACTTGTTGAAATGTCAGAGGGGAAGATATCTGCAAGGCTGTTTCAAGCAAGATTTCAAGGAACAGATGTACATTGGCAAATGAACCAAGACTAATGTCAAACCAAGTAGATTTACTTGCCTAAGGGTGTTATAAAAAAGTTATTAACTCAAACGAGTGAAATTAGGTGAATGAAGATATTTAAATGGGAGTGGCCTGATGGTGAAGGGACCATGATGGTCAATCCAGTTTGACTTTATCTGATCCTAGATTCTAGCCTGTAGCAAACTACTTTGTTCAGCCACTGCAGTCTATCCCGTGGAAAGGACAGGATACATACCTACTTAAGATGATCACTAACATTAATGGTATACTGCTGATTACCACATACTGTCCTTCCTCAAGTGATGGATCAGTGCTCCTGCTTTTTGAACAGCACTGAGCGTGGCAAGGGCACAGAATGTATTCTAGCTGGTCAAACTTGAAAGATACTGCTGATCAATTGGGTCTGAGGCAGGTGGTGAAGGAACCAAGTAAGATGGAAAAGGTATTACAGCTTATCCTTGCTAATCTGCCTGCCACAGACGCATCTATCCATGACAATATCAATAAAGATGACGCTCTCATTGTGGAAACAAAATTCTGCCTTCACACGAATTCTACCCTACATTGCGTGGTGTGGCACTATTACTGTGCTAAATGTGACTGACTTTCAACTAGTCCAGCAACTCGACACTGGACCTCTGTGAGATGCTAGGAGCCACCAGCAGCAGAACTGTACTCCAACACAATCTGTGACCTTATGGCCTGACATATCCCCACAGTACCATTCCCATCAAGCCAATAGATCAACTATAGCTCATTGGAAAGTGAAGGAGGGCATGCTAACAGCAGGACCAGGCATCCCTAAAAATGCCCTTGAAGTTACAAAAAATGCCAAACAGCATAAGTAGCAACAGATAGACAGAGCTAAGTGATTCAATACAAATGATCAGATCTGTATTCTGTAGTTCTGCCACATTTGGTTCTGAATGCTGGTGGATCGTTAAGCACTGCACTGGAGGAGGAGCCTTCATAAATATCCCCAAATATATGTGATATCAAAAAACATTGGATACTGCAAAAGTGATGGACCATGATAACATTTCAGTTAAAGTACCAAAACTTTGCTGCTCCTTTAGCCAAGCTATTCAAGTAAAGCTACAACACTGGTATCAATCTGACAATAAGAAAATTGCCCAGGTATGTCCTGTACATAAAATGCAGGACAAATTCAACCAGGAGAAAGTGAGGACTGCAGATGCTGGGGATCAGAGCCGAAGAGTGTGGTGCTGGAAAAGCACAGCTGATCAGGCAACATCCAAGTTAATTCGACATCGTCAGTGTTCCGTTGAGTGACGTTGGT
>NW_025173657.1:0-1885 GCF_004010195.1 Chiloscyllium plagiosum | reverse complement strand
TCACCTGACAGTGTATGGGGATTGAGGACTGGATATAAAATTTTCTGACTTTGTTCATAATGCCTGTGTGTTATTGGAGCCCTCATGTCTCCTCATCTGTACTTCAGTTCCCGTCTATTCTCTGTGCCTCTCTATGCCTCTGTTTCTCTGCCAATAAAAGTTAATGAATCTTTTCCTCTCTGTATTTTAGAATCTTTTGTCCGGCCTTGGACTTCCCTGTCTTCCCGTTTATCTGTATCTTACTGTATCCTTCTACCCTTTTCTGATTTTGCCACATTACCTGTCTCTCTCATCCTGCATGTGTTTGTCTTTGCCCGACACTTTCTTACTCCCTGAAGAAGGGCTTATGCACTGCACTCTAAGGTTTTGGCTTGTGGGTGATTAAGAGTACCCCAGAAAGTATGGCTGACTGACCTGCTGTGCTTTTCAGCACCACACTTTTCAACTTTACAAATAAAGGTTAGAGTAGACCAGGAACAGCATCCTGGATTATCCTGGATAACCCATTATTTATTTTATAGTATGGGCAGTCTGGGAAACAGTGGTGTTCGAGGGCTACCCAACTGTGGTTCAACTGAATTGTGCAGACCTTGCCTGCTCACTTAGACAGCACCATAACATAGGGTAAGATCGTTTCCACTATGTACAATGGATCACCAACCTACATTTAGTATTATTTTCTCAGATATCATGTTTGTGTTAATCTCCTTTTTTAAAGCCCTTAAAATGAAGAGTGTAAGAGCAGCAAGTTAGCATTGGGTTTCCATTCCAGCCTTGGGTCAGGTTAGGAGCAGAGAAATATCCATCCACTCTGTTCTTGACTTTGTCTCTGCTTCCAGCCTAAATTATTATGGGAGATTTAACAGAGTGAGATTTTTATTGGAATTAGGAGCAAATTACCAAAACATGTCAGGAAATTATCTGTAAGACATTGACTTCTGCCTTTTACTCAGGTGAGATGAATGGCCGGTGTCCAACCAACTCTCAGGAGGCAAATTACATTTGAAATAGATGAATGAGGGTGGAACTTCAAATTTAATCTATTTTGCGTGTTTAAGTGATGTGGTTATTTGTGGTTAGTCATCTGAGTTGCAAAAGACCTCTCCAAGAGCTTTTCAATGGAGCGACACATTTAGTATCATATCCAAATCATCACTGATCTTCCTTCCATCAAAAGGTAACAAGTAGACATATTATCTCAAGATAACACAATGCGGAACGCATTCTCACTCAACAAATACCGCAGCAGTGCATCTGCAAATGATGAGCGACCTCTGCCATATCTGTTGTTTGGCTGAAAAGTGGCAATTCATATTTATCTCACACAAAATTCAAGCAAGTACGATCTCCAACATTACAGAATCTTAGCATATACCCTTGACATTAAGTGGAGTTATCATCACTGAATTCCTGCGAGAGCATGTCACTGGCTAAAAACTCTGCACCACGTAACTCTCCTCCAGAACAACAAAATGGCTCACCACGATCTATCAGTCACAAGGTTGGATTGTGCTGCACTTGCCTGAATGCGGTGCCTTCTGTCGGTGGTTGTTCATGTTGTTGAGTTGATTCATTTCGCGTTGGTGTGAAATGACTTTTGGTTAATGTGTGGTTTTATATTTTTGCCTGTATGTGAATGTGCATGCATGCATGGATGAGTCTTTCAGACAAAGAGACCCACGGCATGGAAAAAAAAAAATCTGTTGGCTCCCAGTGTCCCGATGTCTGTTTATTTTTGTTTGCTTTTTGTCGCTTCTTGCTTGTTTATTTTTGAAAATAAACAAGACTGGATCTATTGTTTTCGATCAAATGTCGATCTATTTGTTCATCTGGTGAAAATGACACATTCGGAAAGTTACTTCGAAATCCCAGGCTGAAGCAGGGC
>NW_025173656.1:0-1885 GCF_004010195.1 Chiloscyllium plagiosum | reverse complement strand
CAAGGTTTGCTCCTTCACGAGAAGGTATGTCCAGACAGTGAAGAAAAAGTCCAGTCTATGTAGGAAAGTTACTCCCACCATTACCACCCTATCATTTTTTTTTTCTCAGATAACTGAGGTCACATTCAAAATTGGGTCTCAATTTCCCGCTGAATATTGGAAGGTCCATCGTACGATCTCAGTAAGGTGATTAACTCTTTCAGACTTCACGACTTCACCCAAATAACTTCAATGGACTTTCTCCCTGGTAAAATCCCCCTCAAGTACAGCTGTAATATTATCTCAATTAAAAAAACAACACCCCACCCCGCCTTCGTCTCCCTTTCTAACCGTCATTTTGCACGTATACCCAGGAATATTAAGCTGCCATTCCCAACCTTCCTTGAACCACAGCTCTGTAATTGCTATGATGACTCAGTCCCATGTTCACAACCCTGACCTGAGTTCATCTGTCTTACCCGTCAGGGTCATGCATTGAAGTAAATGCAGTTTAATTCTTCGATCCTACTTCATTCTCTGTTTTGCTCCTGCCGATTTTGACTATTTTATTTACTTTTTACACTGCACCAGCCTCAGACTGATCCCTTTTCTCACAGTCTCTCTGTATCCTACCTTCCCTTCGAGTCCAACAAATGTCTCAGGCAACCGATTAGGCCCCAACCAATTCAGGTACAACCCACCCTTATGCGGGTCACTTCTATTGCAGAAGACATTTCAATGATTCAAAAGTATTCGCACTTCTCTCCTGCACCGGCTCTTCAGCAATACATTCATCTACTCTCTCCTCATATTCTTACTATCACGAGCATCTAGCATCGGACCAATCCCGATGTCCCTTCCATTGAGGGCCTAGTCTTTAACTTCCTGCCTATAATTTCTCATATCCTCTCCTCAGAAACTTATCCTTTCCTCTTTCTCTGTCGATTCGTCTCATGTTTATAACGAGCTCCAACTCTCTCCTCATATTCTTACTATCACGAGCATCTAGCATCGGGACCAATCCCGATGTCCCTTCCATTGAGGGCCTAGTCTTTAACTTCCTGCCTATAATTTCTCATATCCTCTCCACAGAAACTTATCCTTTCCTCTTTCTCTATCGATTCGTCTAATGTTTATAACGAGCTCCAACAGACATCTCTCCTCTTTGAGCATATTCTGAACCTCTCTGAGACAAGCCTGGCTCTGACACCCGGGAGGCATAGCACCATTCTGATGTCTGGTCGGCTAGCCATCGATCAGATATGTCATGACTTTGTTGCTACAATTGGGAGCTGGCTGTGCAAATTGATTGCCTTGTCTCAACTATTCAAACAGTGAAATCACTCAATGTATGTCTGTTCAAAGCTCTGAGACGTCCGGGGATTCAGGAAGGTGTTGTCATTTATTTCCTATAATTCTGCACTTTCATGCTATGTCATCTTCTCAGCAGCTCACTCGGCTTTTCCCTCTCCTTTGCCCGTTTTGTCTCTATGCACCAAAAGTCTCCATTTTGCTTCAGCTAACTGATTATTCTCTCCATCACTCTGTGACTCTCTCTCAAATCTCTGTCTCTCTCACTCGCCTCACACCAACACCCACTCCCTTTTCAATTCTTCCCACAATCTTTTTCTGTTTCTCAAGAGTTTTTACCTCCGGCTCTTATCTGTGCTGTTTTCATGTACCACCATTTGAGAACAGTTTTTCAAAATTCTACCTTCATATGTTGCTGTTGGGCTGATGTAGAGGTTGGGTAGCTCATTTAGCTTGCTGCTTGGTTTGTGACACAGAGCGATGAAACCCCTGAAGGTTTCCGAAATGCCGTGGTAAAGATCATAAGAGATAATATGACGAGTGGGCCTTTCGGCCGCTAAAACCAGCTCTGCTAAACACGAAGTTCATAACTATT
>NW_025173655.1:0-1885 GCF_004010195.1 Chiloscyllium plagiosum | reverse complement strand
CTCGGTGAGGCAGGGTGGTCTCGGTGTGGCAGAGTGGTCTCGGTGTGACAGGGTGGTCTCTGTGAGGCACGGTGGTCACAGTGTGGCAGTGTGGTCTCGGTGAGGCAGAGTGGTCTCGGTGTGACAGGGTGGGTCTCTGTGAGGCAGGTGGTCTCGATATGACAGGGTGGTCTCAGTGTGGAAGGGTGGTCGATGTGAGGCAGGGTGGTCACGGTGTGGCAGTGTGGTCTCGGTGAGGCAGGGTGGTCACGGTGTGACAGGGTGGTCTCAGTGTGGAAGCGTGGTCTCGGTGTGACAGGGTGGTGTCAGTGTGGCAGTGTGGTCTCGGTGAGGCAGGGTGGTCTCGGTGTGACAGGGTGGTCTCAGTGTGGAAGGGTGGTCTCGGTGTGACAGGGTGGTGTCAGTGTGGCAGTGTGGTCTCAGTGTGACAGGGTGGTCTCTGTGAGGCAGGGTGGTCTCAGTGTGACAGGGTGGTGTCCGTGTGGAAGGGTGGTCTTGGTGTGGCTGGGTGGTCTCGGTGTGACAGGGTGGTCTCAGTGAGGCAGGGTGGTCTCGATATGACAGGGTGGTCTCAGTGTGACAGGGTGGTCTCTGTGTGGCCGGGTGGTCTCTGTGTGACAGGGTGGTCTCAGTGAGGCGTGGGTGGTCTCAGTGCGGCTGAGTGGCCTTAATGTGGAAGGGTGCTCTCGGTGAGACAGGCTGGTCTTAGTGTGGCAGGGTGGTCTGGTGAGGCAGGGTGGTCTCGTTGTGACAGGGCGGTCTCAGTGTGACAGGGTGGTCTCGATGTGACATGGTGGTCTCGGTGAGGCAGGGTGGTCACAGTGTGACGGGGATTATCTCAGTGTGGCAGTGTGGTCTAGTCTCTGTATGGCAGGGTGGTCTCGGTGTGACATGGTGGTCTCGGTGAGGCATGCGTGGTCTCGGTGAGGCATGGGTGGTCTCAGTGTGGCAGGGTGGTCTCAGTGTGACAGGGTGGTCTCGGTGAGGCAGAGTGGTACCAGTGTGGCAGGGTGGTCTCGGTGTGGTAGTGTTGTCTCAGTGTGACAGGGTGGTCTTGGTGAGGCAAGATGGTCTCAGTGTGGCAGGGTGGTCTCGGTGTGATAGTGTGGTCTCAGTGTGGCAGGGTGGTCTTGGTGAGGCAGGGTGGTCTCGGTGAGGCAGGGTGGTCTTGGTGTGACAGGGTGGTCTCAGTGTGGCAGGGTGGTCTTGGTGAGGCAGGGTGGTCTCGGTGAGGCAGGGTGGTCTGAGAGTGACCGGGTGGTATCGGTGTGACAGGGTGGTCTCGGTGAGGCATGTGTGGTCTCGGTGAGGCATGGGTGGTCTCGGTGAGCCAGGGTGGTCTCAGTGTGACAGGGTGGTCTTGGTGAGGCAGATTGGTCTCAGTGTGGCAGGGTGGTCTCGGTGTGGCAGTGTTGTCTCAGTGTGACAGGGTGGTCTTGGTGAGGCAGGGTGGTCTCAGTGTGACAGGGTGGTCTCAGTGTGGCAGTGTGGTCTCGGTGTGACAATGTGGTCTCAGTGTGGCAGGGTGGTCTTGGTAAGGCAGGGTGGTCTTGGTGAGGCAGGGTGGTCTGAGAGTGACAGGGTGGTCTCAATGTGACAGGGTGGTTTGAGAGTGACAGGGTGATCTCAGTGTATCAGGGTGATCTCGGTGTAGCAGGGTTGTCTCGGTGAGTCATGGGTGATCTTGGTGAGGCATGGGTGGTCTCAGTGTGGCGGGGTGGTCTCGATATGACAAGGTGGTCTCTGTGAGGCAGGTGGTCACGATGTGGCAGTGTGGTCTCGGTGAGGCAGGGTGGTCTCAGTATGACAGGGTGGTCTCACTGTGGCAGGGTGGTCTCGATGTGACAAGGTTGTCTCTGTGAGGCCGGTGGTCACGATGTGGCAG
>NW_025173654.1:0-1885 GCF_004010195.1 Chiloscyllium plagiosum | reverse complement strand
TCCCCATCACTGACTGTATTCCCATCACTGACTATATCCCCATCACTGACTGTGAGCCCATCACTGACTGTGTTCTCATCACTGACTGTATCCACATCACTGACAGTATTCCCATCACTGACTGTGACCCCATCACTGACTGTGACCCCATCACTGACTGTATCCCCATCACTGACTCCATTCCCATAACTGACTGTGTCCACATCACTGACTGTATTCCCATCACGGACTGTATCCCCATCACTGACTGTGTTCCCATCACTGACTGTATCCCCATCACTGACTGAATCCGCATCGCTGACTGTATTACCTACACTCACTTTCACCCCATCACTGACTGTATTCCCATCTCTGACTGTGTCCCCATCACTGACTGTATTCCCATCATGGACCGTGAACCCATCACTGACTGAACATCATCACTGATTGTGACCCAATCACTGACTGTATCCCATCACTGACTGTGACCCCATCACTGGATGTATTCCCATCACTGACTGTATTCCCATCACTGACTGTGACCCCATCAATGACTGTATTCCCATCACTGACTGTGACCACATCAATGACTGTGTCCCCATCACTGACTGTATCCCCATCACTGACTGTGACCCCATCACTGACTGTGTCCCCATCACTGACTCTATTTCCATCACTGACTGTGTACCCATCACTGACTATACCCCATCATTGACTGTGTCCACATCACTGACTGTGTCCCCATCACTGACTGTATCCCCATCACTGACTGTATTCCCATCAATGACTGTGTCCCCATTACTGACTGAATCCCCATGACTGACTGTACCACCTACACAGACTTTGACCCCATCACTGACTGTATTCACATTATTGACTGTGACCCCATCACTGACTGTGCCCCCATCACTGACTGTATTCCCATCACTGACTGTGACCACATCACTGACTGTATCCCATCACAGACTGTGACCCCTTCACTGACTGTATTCCCATCATTGACAGTATCCCCATCACTGACAGTGAGCCTATCACTGACTGTATTCCCATCACTGACTGTGACCCCATCAATGACTGTATTCTCATCACTGACTGTGTCCCCATCACTGACTGTATTCTCATCATTGACTGTGTTCCCATCACTGACTGTATCCCCATCATTGACTGTGAGGACATCACTGACTGTATTCCCATCAGTGACTGTGTTCCCATCACTGACAGTATTCCCTTCACTGACTGTTACCCCATCACTGACTGTATTCCCATCATTGACTGTGACCCATCACTGTATATGTCCACATCACTGACTGTGTCCCCAGCACAGACTTTATCCCCATCACTGACTGTGAGCCCATCACTGACTGTGTCCCCATCATTGACTCTATTCCCATCACTGACTGTGTCCCCATCACTGACTGTATTCCCATTATTGACTGTGACCCCATCACTGACTGTGTCCCCATCACTGACTGTGGCCCCATCACTGACTGTATCCCCATCACTGACTGTGACACAATCACTGACTGTATCCCATCACTGACTGTGACCCCATCACTGACAGTAATCCCATCACTGACTGTATCCCCATCACTGACTGTGAGCCCATCACTGACTGTGTCCCCATCATTGACTCTATTCCCACCACTGACTGTGTCCCCATCACTGACTGTATTCCCATCACTGACTGTGTCCCCATCACTGACTGTGTCCCCATCACTGACTGTGTCCCCATCACTGACTGTATTCCCATCACGGACCGTGAACCCATCACTGACTGTGTCCCCATCATTGACTCTATTGCCACCACTGACTGTGTCCCCATCACTGACTGTATTCCCATCACTGACTGTGTCCCCATCACTGACTGTATTCTCATCACGGACTGTATCCCCATCACTGACTGTGT
>NW_025173653.1:0-1885 GCF_004010195.1 Chiloscyllium plagiosum | reverse complement strand
CCAAACTGTTACGACACGGGGTAAACTCTCCTGCTTAATTTAAAACCAGCAGCACAGAAAAGATTTATCCCGTGCAGTAACCTGTGAAGATTTGAGTGGTCAAGAACTATGTAAAGTAAAAAATAACAATTTTATTTCTTAAAGTATAACAGAGAATAATTAACTAACCACTATTTATAATTTCTTTCTCTAACCTACCTTTTACCTTGCCTTCTATAATACTAGTCTGATAAAACTCCCAATTAAGATTCACAAAACAACACTTCTTATCTCAAAACCTGACAGCTGTAGGCTCTTAGACCTTCCTGTGTCTTCTTTTCTCCTTGTTAGGAATTTCTGCGTCACAGGTTATTGATCGAAAAGGTACTTTTAAGAGAGTTTTTTTTCAAACAGTCTGTTACATGCTAGGACTTGGCAGTTCTCCTCTCAACTGCTCAATTTTCCCTCGGTCTTATACCCTAAAGCATCGGATTGTGTCATTGGTTTTTAAGATTGTCAATATACTCAATTCAAATGTGATTGGAAATTTGTATGATTTTCAGGCTATAATTTAAACTGATTGGCCGAATTTGAATTTGTTTTTGTCTTCAGATAACGAACTCATCGAGTTGTTCGACCCAGTGTTACATAAATTGTTGTCTTATTAAGAAAATTGGTGCTGTGTCCAGTAGTTCTGCTGTTTTTAACTCTCTTAAAGGTACACCCTCATCTTCATAACACTGCCACCCCCCCACTTGCATCTACCTATCACCTTCCAAACTAATTTCTCCCCATTCTTATCCCCCCCTCACCACCCCTCTTGTATTTATCTCTCAGCCCCCTTCCTCAGCTCCACATTCCTGATGAAGGGCTTATGACTCCCCTACTTCTCAGATACTGCCTGACCTGCTGTCCTTGTCCTTTTCAATTCTGATCTCCAGCATCTGTAGTCCTTTCTTTCTCCTAGATTTCTTTTAAAACAGTTTTGCTGCTGATTTCTTCATAGAGAAGAAATGGAGTGTCTACACCTCACTGCTGCCTCACAGCTCACATTAATACCAACACATTGGTTTATATATGCTGGGGAACTGAGGCTCAAGAAAGGTAATGACAATAGGGTCCACTCAGTACAGAGTGTTTGAAGCTCCGAGACCTTTGCTCTCCTCTAATTCTCATCTTCTTCATGGCCGTGGTTTACATCACTCCACCATTAGTGACTGGCTTCAGTGGCTGAAGCCCTGAGCTCTGGAATTCACTCCGAGATCATTATCTCACACACTCTCCTCTTTTAGTATTCCTTGGCACCTACTTTCCCAACCTTGCCGGTCAGCTGGCTCAATTTGTTAGACATCTGGCTTGCAATGTGGAGTAATGCTACTAACATGGGTTCAATTCTTCCACTGGCTGAAGTTACCATGAAGGACTCTCCTTCTCAATCTCTCCCCTCTCTTAAAACATGGTGACACTCAGGTTAAATCACCACCAGTTGTCTCTCTCTCTCTCTAATGAGAGCATCCCTATGGTTTGATAGGATTATGGCAACTTTACATTGATCAAGTTCTCGGTACCTAACCCAAGATCTCCTGATGTGGCTTTGTGTCAAATTTTGGTTTGTAACACTCCTATAAAACACCTTGGGATGATATTTTATTACTTTAAGAGTGTTTCATAATAGCAAGTTTTCTTCTTAAAAAGTGTGCTTAGGATGAATGATCGGAAGAATGCCTTCACACAGGCATAGACAAGATGAACAGCAAAGGTCTTCTCCCTAAGGTTGGGGAGTCCAAAACTGGAGGACATAATTTTAAGCTTAGAGGAGTAAGATTTAAAGTGGACCAGAGGAGCAATTTTTCATGCAGAGGGTAGTTCTCATCTGTAGAATGAACTGCCAGAGGAACTGGTAGAT
>NW_025173652.1:0-1885 GCF_004010195.1 Chiloscyllium plagiosum | reverse complement strand
ATCAAATTTATTGAAGCAAATATGGTCTTGTGGTTATTCATAAAAAAATGAATATTCTTGTGTGAAACATATACTTGTAAGACAAACTTTTTTTTCCTGTTATCGCAAATGTCTGGTGGTCAAATGTGGGCTCAATTGGCTTGTGATAGAATTGATTAAATGCATAATAGTTAAGCCAAGCCAAAAATAGTCCATTTTTATAGTGCCAGAAACTCTAAAGCTGGAGATAATGAGTAAAGCTAATGCATTATTGAGGAAACAATGTATTTATGGTCAGTAATTCACCAGTTCTCCTTGTGATCTTGGCCTTTCTTCTCTATATGCCTGTAACCTCCTTGCAACTTACTGAGATCTCTGCACTCCTCCAACTCTAGTCTCTTGAACATTCTTAATTTAAATTGCGCCACCATTAGCAACCATATGTTTAGCTGCCTAGGTTCTGAATGGATTCCTCTTTAAAACTCTCTGCTTCTCTTTCCTCTTTTATGATACTCCTAAAAACTCACCACATTGATCAAGCCTTCAGTCACTAGTCCTAATATCTCCTAGTGTGGCTTGGTGTCGATGTTTGCTTGCAGATTGTCCAGAAATGAGTATGCTAAAGGTGCTTTATAAATGCATGTTGTGTATTATGTTAAGGCCAACAGTGCAATTAACTACTGATGCAAAATCATCACACTGGTGCAACCTGTAACCATGTGGTAACACCTAATTTCACCTACTGATTCTGCAAATTTAGTTAAATCCTCAAAAGTACAGTGCCGTTAACATTTTTGGTGCTGTTAGCTAATATCCAATACTGAGTGTGAGAGTGAAACTGGTATGTGTCAGATACTATCTAGTTTTGTAAATGAGTTTGAGATTCTTAAATTAGTCTTTGGCTGAGCCTGTCCACAAACCTCATTCTATGTGGATTAAAAGTCCCAAAAGCTTAGTTTGCATGCAAGTAATTCATAGGAAGAAATACAAGCATGTTATTGTTCAATTCTTTTTCGACCATTCTTTTTGAACTAGAATGTATCGTTACCAAGAATACAAAACAAATAATGTAAGCCATTCAAGAGTCATCTCAGATTTCATGTTACCTGGATTCAGATTATTATCAATGCAGCGATATGTGCCAGTTGGTTCATTTCAGTTTAAGTAACAGGAAATGGGATGGCAAATTGGGTCTTAACAATTAGCTAGTGTGCTTTTGTTTACTGAGAAGTAAAGCATGTATAGATCAGCATCATATTACAAGTCATGTTTTGTGGTGCATCATAACTAGCTGGTGCCAGGTTTAAATCAGCCATTAGGGTTGGTGCACTTTGTGTATTTTTTTATGTTAGCCCATGTAACATATACTGCAAGGAATTATATTCTTGGTTCTGCAATAACTGATGTAACTGTACTTTATTCGCTGACTGATTGAATACACTACATGACTTGATGACAATATGTATTTTCTCATTCCTATTCTGTATCAGAATTTATACTTGCAGAAATAACATTAATTCATTTATATCCCACATAACTGTACTTTATTCGCTGACTGATTGAATACACTACATGACTTGATGACATAGAGAGAATAGTTGAAGGTGGAACATTATGTCATGTAACCATTTTAAAAGTGCAAACCTGTCTGGTCTGCAATTATGCCACAATCCAACACAGGCTTGCACTTTGGTGAAGTGTTTACTTTAAAGTCACATAGGGTTGTTTTTAAAAAAAACAACTTGAATATTGTAACATCAAGGAGAAAGTGAGGTCTGCAGATGCTGGAGATCAAAGTTGAAACTTTATTGCTGGAACAGCACAGCAGGTCAGGCAGCATCCAGGGATGCTGTAACATCAAGTAATTCAAATGCAAGTAGTCAAATGGCATGAAAAAAGAATTAGC
>NW_025173651.1:0-1885 GCF_004010195.1 Chiloscyllium plagiosum | reverse complement strand
CCACCATGACCTCTGACCTGCTGAGTACAGGCCACCATCAGAACCTCTGACCTGCTGAATACAGGCTGCCATCAGAGCCTCTGACCTGCTGAATACAGGCCACCATCAGAGCCTCTGACCTGCTGAATACAGGCCACCACCATGACCTCTGACCTGCTGAATACAGGCCATCACCAGAACCTCCGACCTGCTGGATACAGGCCACCAACAGAACCTCTTACGTGCTGAATACAGGCCACCACTATGACCACTGACCTGCTGAATACAGGCCACCATGAGAACCTCTGACCTGTTGAGTACAGGCCACCATGAGACCTCTGACCTGCTGAATACAGGCCACTATGACCTCTGACCTGCTGAATACAGGCCACTATGACCTTTGACCTGCTGAATACAGGCCACCATCAGAACCTCCGACCTGCGGAATACAGGCCACCACCAGAACCTCTGACCTGCTGAATACAGGCCACCACCAGAACCTCTGACCTGCTGAATACATGCCACCACCAGGACCCCTGACCTGCTGAATACAGGCCACCACTATGACCTCTGACCTGCTGAATACAGGCCACCACCAGAACCTCTGACCTGCTGAATACAGCCCATCACCATGACCTCTGACCTGCTGAACACAGGCCACCACCAGAACCTCTGACCTGCTGAATTCAGGCCACCATCAGAACATCCGACCTGCTGAATACAGGCCACCACCAGAACCTCTGACCTGCTGAATACAGGCCATCACCAGAACCTCTGACCTGCTGAATACAGGCCACCATCAGAACCTCTGACCTGCTGAATACAGGCCACCATCTGAGCCTCTGACCTGCTGAATACAGGCCACCATCAGAACTTCTGACCTGCTGAATACAGGCCACCATCAGAACTTCTGACCTGCTGAATACAGGCTACCATCAGAACCTCTGACCTGCTGAATACAGGCCACCACCAGGACCCCTGACCTGCTGAATACAGGCCACCACCATGACCTCTGACCAGCTGAATACAAGCCACCACCAGAAGCTCTGACCTGCTGAATGCAGGCCACCATTATGACCTCTGACCTGCTGAATACAGGCCACCATCAGAACCTCTGACCTGCTGAATACAGGCCATCACTATAATCTCTGACCTGCTGAATACAGGCCACCACCAGAACCTCTGACCTGCTGAATACAGGCCACCACCAGGATCCCTGACCTGCTGAATACAGGCCGACACTAGAACCTCTGACCTGCTGTATACAGACCACCACCAGAGCCTCCGACCTGCTGAATACAGGCTACCACCAGGACCCCTGACCTGCAGAATACAGGCCACCACCAGAACCTCTGACTTGCTGTATACAGGCCACCATCAGAACCTCTGACCTGCTGAATACAGGCCACCACCAGAACCTCTGACCTGCTAAATACAGGCCACCACCAGAACCTCCGACCTGCTGAATACAGGCCACCACCAGGACCCCTGACCTGGATACAATATTCTGACCCCAAGAACTCAACCTTTAAAGAGGCATATCTTAAATTACTACAAATTGCCACCCACCTCCACAAAATATTACATTTTCACCCATGACTTGCCAGTCAATCTATAAGCAACAGAACACAAGTGTACTATACTTTGCTCCCATTGAAGTTTATCTGCATATGGTGTTGCACTTAGAACCACATTATAGTTTCACCAATCCTGGTGTGTGTGTGTGTGTGATGAGGATATTTGCAGTTAAGAGAAGTATATAACACGGGGGCAGTGTGCAGTATCTGAAGATTGTTCACTTTTAAGTGCACCATCTGTAAAGTGCTGGCAGTGCAGTTTTGAATATTTGATGTAATGAAATATACAAGACTCAACTTCTTCACAGAAGAGTTGCTGCAAAAACCCA
>NW_025173650.1:0-1885 GCF_004010195.1 Chiloscyllium plagiosum | reverse complement strand
TCTTGACCCACTCCAATTTGCCTATCAGACCAATAGATCCATGTCAGATGCCATATCACTTGCACTTCATTCCTCCCAGAACATCCTGACACCAAGAACAGCTACGTAAGAATCCTACTCATTGTCTATAGTTCAGCCTTCAACACTATTATCCTCTTGAGATTGATTACTAAACTTAGTGATCTCGGACTAAGCCCCACTCTCTGCAACTGGATCCTCAGTTTCCTGACCTACAGGCCACAATCAGTGAAGACTGGGGACAATATTTCATCCTCACTAACACGCAACACTGGAGCACCCCAGGGCTGCGTACTCAGCCTCCTACTGTACTCGCCGTATACCCATGACTGTGTTGCCAAATACCAGACTACTGCCATTTACAAGTTTGCTGATGACACCACCATACTCGGTCGAATTCAGCTGGCGACAAAACAGACTACAGATGGGAGGTGGAAGACCTCGAAAAATGGTACACTGAGAACAACTGAGGTCTCAATGCAAGTAAAACCAAGGAACTCATTATTGACTTTCAGCAGAATGTTACTCATGCCCCCCTACACATTAACAGCACAGAGGTGGAACAAGTGGAGAGTATCAAGCTTCTGGGAGTGGTCAAATGCAACAAGCTTGCTTGGACTCTTCATGTGGATGCACTGGTTACAAAGGCCCAACAATGTCTCTTCTTCCTCAGATAGCTGAGGAAATTTGGCAATATGGCAAATACCCTTGCTAATGTTTATAGGTGCGCCACTGAGAGCATTCTGTTTGGATGTATCACTGTCTGGTATGACAACTGTACCATTCAAGATCGAAGATGGTTACAGAGAGCGGTGAACCCGGCCCAGACAATCACAAAGGCTAACTTTCCATCTATAGAATCCATCTTCCAGGCTCGCTGTCAAGGAAAGGCCACCAGCATTCTCAAAGATCCATCCCACCCTGGCAATGTTTTTCTACAACCTTTACCATCGGGGAGAAGGTACAGAAGCCTGGACACATGCACCAGCCGGTTTCGGAACAGTTTCTGCTCTACTGTTGTTAGAATGGACTCACAAACTCTTAATGTTCGCCTTTACTGTGTTTTTATTTTTGCTGCTGTTTACCTATTATTTACTACCTATGCTACTTAACTATGTGATCTGCCTGCATTGCTTGCAAGACAAAGCTTTTCACTTTTCACTTTTCACATGACAATAAATTCAATTCAATTCAATTTAATTTAAGAACTAGAGGGCATAGGTTTAGGGTGAGGGGGGAAAGATATAAAAGGGACCTAAGGGGCAACTTTTTCACACAGAGGGTGATGAGTGTATGGAATGAGCTGCCAGAGGAAGTGGTGGAGACTGGTACAATTACAGCATTTAAAAGGCATCTGGATGGGTATATGAATAGTTAGGGTTTAGAGGGATATGGGCCGAATGCTGGAAAATGGGACTAGATTAGGTTGGGAGATCTGGTCGGCATGGACAAGTTAGAATGAAGGATCTGTTTCCATGCTCTACATCTCTATTACTCTATTTAAAAGGAACCTGAGGGACAACGTTTTCACACAGAGTGTGGTGAGTATATAGAACTAGCTGCCAGAGGAAGTGATAGAGGTGAGTACAATTAGATTAGATTACTTCCAGTGTGGAAACAGGCCCTTCAGCCCAACAAGTCCACACCAACCCACTGAAGCGCAACCCACCCAGACCCATTCCCTTACATTTACCACTTCACCTAACACTACAGGCAATTTAGCATGGCCAATTCACATAACCTGCACATTTTTTGGACTGTGGGGGGAAACCAGAGCATCCAGAGGAAACCCACGCAGATACGGGGAGAAGGTGCAAACTCCACATAGTGAGTCGCCTGAGGCGGGAATTGAACCTGGGTCTCTGGC
>NW_025173649.1:0-1885 GCF_004010195.1 Chiloscyllium plagiosum | reverse complement strand
AGGCAACTGGAACGAAAGTTGAGGAAAGCATTCTCATAGCCCAAACATTAGGCTAAAGACGGCAGTATGCACCTCCGGCTACTACGATTGTCTCCCCAGTGATATACACTGCGTCCTGTGAACAGAGAAAGGAGACGGTGCCAGCACACTCCTCTGGCTCCCCGATCCGGCGCATAGCGATGGTTCCGTCAAACTCCTGCATGGAGCTGTCGTCCGACCATAGTACAGAGCTGAACTTGGTCTTGATGATGCCTGGGGCAAGGCAGTTAACGCGGATGTTGGCAGGGGCCAGTTCAGTGGCTAATACTTTGGTTAGGCCCAGGAGAGCTGTCTTACTGACACTATAGGGCCCAATGTTAGCGATGGGCTGGTAGCCAGCAGCAGAGCTCACCAGCACAATGGAACCACCGCCTCGTTGCTCCATGTGTGGCACAACCAGCTTGGCCAGGAGGAAAGCTGCTTTCACGTTTATCTCGAAAATTTTGTCCCAGGCTTCCTCAGAGCAGTCAAGGGCCTTCCCGACAAAGGGATTAACTGCAGCGTTGGACACCAGGATGTCGATGGCTCCGTGGCGCTTCAGCGTCTCGCTGACCAGGGCCTCGCGATCCTCCCTCTTGCCCACATGGCAGACAATGCCTGAAACAGAAAGACCCTCCGCCTGCAACTGTCCCACCGCATTGCAAACACTTTCCTTCTTGCGACTGCTAATCACAACCTGGGCTCCGTCCCGGGCTAGGCGCCGGGCAATAGCTAGTCCAATCCCTTGGGTAGAGGCGGTGACCATTGCCACCTTGCCACTCAACACCCCGAGCTGCATGGTTTGAGGCTTTGGGAAGGAAAGCAGGAAGTGCTCCAAACATTCAGCAAGTCTGGCCAGACCTATGGGAGAAGAGACAGACGCGAGAATTAAACTATCCAATCCAATTTCTCTCCCTCGACAATAGTAAGGAAGTAGGATCCCGCGCATAGGACCCACGTGAGAAGAGATAGTGGGTGTGAGGCCACAGTCCAGCCAATCGGAGCCCTGATTAAAGCGCGCGGCCAATCAGCACGTGAGTCGGTCTGGTCCACGGACACAAGACTGGATTTCGGTTCAACGATTTGTCCAGGGACAGAGAAGGTGGGGAGAGAACAAGAGACATCACGGAGTCAGCGGTAGTTGGTAAATGAAGCGGAGAGCTGGATGGTGGGGGTAAAGGTTACTCTGACCCAATGGTAGTTTATTGGAAAGGCTAAAAATCACACAACACCAGGTTATAGTCCAACAGGTTTAATTGGAAGCACACTAGCTTTCGGAGCGACGCTCCTTCATCAGGTGATTGTGGAGGGCTCGATCGTAACAGAATTTATTGCAAAAATTTGCAGTGTGATGTAGACGAGTACATTATTGTAGAACTCTGAGCTCAAAAACTGCATGAATTTATGTAATACTCGGTTATCTCACTTTTTAGATTAGAATCAATCCAAACAGAGACAGAGAACACAGGGGGCTAACACCTTCAACATATTGTCTCGCTATCACCATTGTTAATTGCTAACCCGAGAATGCAACTTTTTTTCAATGTATAATTTCAGTGACATCACACTGCAAATTTCCGAAAGCTAGTGTGCTTCCAATTAAACCTGTTGTACTATAACCTGGTGTGTGATTTTTAACTTTGTACACCCCAGTCCAACACCGGCATCTCCAAACATGACTACAATTCGAAAGGCTCGCAGCGTATCGGTCTAATTAGCATAACCGTCATCTCGTTAACATAACGGTCACCCGATTAGAAGAATAGTCGCTGATTTGCATAGCGGTCGCGGGTCCAGGTGAGGTTTGAGTCTGAGGGAGATGTTTCTATTGACTCGAGAAAGCACCGAAAGGAATTGAGAAAAAACG
>NW_025173648.1:0-1885 GCF_004010195.1 Chiloscyllium plagiosum | reverse complement strand
GGGATAAATGGGAGGGGAGTGAGGCTGGGGGGGAAGGGAAGTAGGAGTCTAATAGGTGGATGGAGGGGGTGTAAAGGTGATCGCTCAGAGAGGAGGGTGGAGCGGATAGTTGGGAAGGAAGATTGACAGGTGGGACAGGTCATGAGGACAGTGCTGAGCTGGAAGGTTGAAACTGGGATAAGGTCGGGGGAGGGGAAATGAGGAGACTGGTGAAATTCACATTGATGCCATGGGGTTGAAGGGTCCTGAGGCTGAAATGAGGTGTTCTTCCTCCAGGTGTTGGGTGGTTAGGGAGTGGAGATGGAGTGGGAGGGGGAGTTGAAGTGTTTGGCCACGGAGCAGTGGGGTTGGTTGGTGCAGGTATCCCAGAGATGTTCTCTGAAGTGCTCTGAGAGTCAGTTTCCCTGTATTCCATGCCTCCTTACTTTCTGAATCAGCCTACCATGGGGAACCTTATCAACACCTTGCTAAAATCCACATACACCACATCCACTGCTCTCCCTTCATCAATGTTTTTTGTCACATCCTCAAAGAATTGAATAATGTTTATGAGGCATGACCTAACCCTCACAAAGCCATGCTGACTATGTCTCATCAAGCTATGGTTTTCCAAGTAATCATAAATCCTGTCTCTCACAATCCTTTCCAATGTTTTGCCCAAGAGTGACGTAAGACTGACTAGTCTATAATTCCCAGGATTATCCCTATTGCCTTTCTTCAACAAGGGGATAACATTTGTAACCCTCCAATCATCTGGCACAGTGAGGATGCAAAAAGTCTCGCCAAAGACGCAACAATCTCTTCCCTCGCTTCCTGGAGGAAATTTGGGTGTATCCCCTCTGGCCCAGGAAATTTACCTATGCTTACGTTTCTCAAAACTTTCAGCACATCTTCCTTCTTAACACCAACCTGTTCGAGCATATCAGCCTGTTTCACACTGTCCTCACAAACAAGTTCCCTCTCATTAGTGAATACTGAAACAAAGTATTCATTAAGGACCTCCCCTCCCTCCTATGACTCCAGGCACAGGTTCCCTCCACTATTCCTGATTGGCCCTACCCTCACTCTGGCCATCCTCTTGTTCCTCACATAAGTGTAGAACACCTTAGAGTTTTTCTTAATCCTACCCACTAAAGCTTTTTCATGCCCCCTTCTAGCTCTCCTAAGACCATTCTTCTGTTCCTTCCTGGCTACCTTGTAACCCTCTAGACCCCCCTTTGATACCTGCCTCTTCAACCTTAAGTAAGCTTCCTTCTCCCTCTTGACTAGATGTTCCACATCCTTTGTCACCCAAGGTTCTTTCACCCTACGATCCCTTCCTTGCCTCAGTGGGACAAACCTATCTAGCACTATAAGCAAGTGCTCCCTAAACAACCTCCATTTTTCTGTTGTGCCTTTCCCTGAGAACATCTGTTCCCAATTTAAGTGTCCCAGTTCCTATCTAATAACATTGTTATTCCTCATCCCCCAATTAAATACTTTCCCATACCATCTGCTCGTATCCCTCGCCATGAGTATATGAAAGGTCATGGAGTTGTGATCATTGTCACCGGAATGCTTTTCCATGAGAGATCTGACACCTGACCTGGTTCGTTGCTAAGCACCAAATCCAATATGGCCTCCCGTCTAGTTGGCCTATTTACATTTGCATCAGGAAGCCTTCCTGGGGACACCTGACAAAACTGTTCCATCCAGAGTGACCTTCCAGAGGAAGTGATAGATGCAGATTCAATTGCAATGTTTATAAGATATTTGGATAAGTACATGAATAAAAAGGTTTTGGAGGGACATGGGCCAGGAGCTGCCATGTGGGACTATTTTAATTTGTGACTGCAGTTAGCTTGGACTGGTTGAACTAAGACCCTCCGGGGTGTGGGGGAGGGAG
>NW_025173647.1:0-1885 GCF_004010195.1 Chiloscyllium plagiosum | reverse complement strand
TCCCTTAGTCCAACATTTTTCACCTCTGTAACAGCTCAGTGTCTCTGTGTCCCTTAGACCAACATTCTTCACTTCTGTAACAACTCTGTGTCTCTGTGTCCCTTAGACCAACATTCTTCACCTCTGTAACATCTCTGTCTCTCCGTGTCCCTTATTCCAACATTCTTCACCTCTGTAACAACACTGTGTCCTTGTGTCCCTGAGACCAACATTCTTCACCTCTGTAACAGCTCTGTGTCTCTGTGTCCCTTAGACCAACATTCTTCACCTCTGTAACATCTCTGTGTCTCTATGTCCGTCAGACCAATATTCTTCACCTCTGTATCAACTCTGTGACTCCGTGTCCCTTAGTCCAACATTCTTCAACTCTGTAACAGCTCTGTGTCTCCGTGTCCCTTAGTCCAACATTCTTCACCTCTGTAACAGCTCTGTGTCTCTGTGTCCCTGAGACCAACACTCGTAACCTCTGTAACAACTCTGCGTCTCCGTGTCCCTTAGACCAACATTCTTCACCTCTGTAAGAGCTCTGTGTCTCTGTGTACCTCAGACCAACATTCTTCACCTCTGTAACAGCTCTGTGTCTCTATGACCGTCAGACCAACATTCTTCACCTCTGTAACATCTCTGTGTCTCTATGTCCGTCAGACCAACATTCTTCACCTCTGTAACAACTCTGTGTCTCCGTGTCCCTTAGGCCAACATTCTTCAACTCTGTAACAGCTCTGTGTCTCCGTGTCCCTTAGTCCAACATTCTTCACCTCTGAAACAGCTCTGTGTCTCTGTGTCCCTTAGACCAACACTCTTCACCTCTGTAACAAATCTGCGTCTCTGTGTCCCTTCGACCAACATTCTTCACCTCTGTAACAGCTCTGTGTCTCTGTGTCCCTTAGACCAACATTCTTCACATCTGTAACAGCTCTGTGTCTCAATGTCCCTCAGACCAACATTCTTCACCTCTGTAACAGCTCTGTGTCTCTGTGTCCCTTAGACCAACATTCTTCACCTCTGTAACAGCTCTGTGTCTCTGTGTCCCTCAGACCAACATTCTTCACCTCTGTAACAGCTCTATGTCTCTATGTCCCTCAGACCAACATTCTTCACCTCTGTAACAGCTCTGTGTCTCTATTTCCCTTAGACACACATTCTTCACCTCTGTAACAGCTCTGTGTCTCTGTGTTCCTTAGTCCAACATGCTTCACCTCTGTAACAGCTCTGTGTCCCTTAGACAAACACTCTTCACCTCTGTAACATCTCTGTGTCTCTGTGTCCCTTAGACCAACATTCTTCACCTCTGTAACATCTCTGTGTCTCTGTATTCCTGAGACCAACATTCTTCACCTCTGTAACATCTCTGTGTCTCGATGTCCCTTAGTCCAACATTCTTCACCTCTGTAACAGCTCTGTGTCTCCGTGTCCCTCAGATCAACATTCTTCACCTCTGTAACATCTCTGTGTCTCTGTGTCCCTCAGACCACCATTCTTCAACTCTGTAATATCTCTCTGTCTCTGTGTCCCTTAGACCCACATTCTTCACCTCTGTAACAGCTCTGTGTCTCTGTGTTCCTCAGACAAACATTCTTCACCTGAGTAACATCTCTGTGTCTCGGTGTCCCTCAGACCAACATTCTTCACCTCTGTAACATCCCTGTGTCTCTATGTCCCTCAGACCAACATTCTTTACCTCTGTAACAGCTCTGTGTCCCTCAGACCAACATTCTTCATCTCTGTAAAATCTCTGTGTCTCTATGTCCCTCAGACCAATATTCTTCACCTCTGTAACATCTCTGGGTCTCTGTGTCCCTCAGACCAACATTCTTCACCTCTGTAACAACTCTGTGTCTCTATGTCCCTCAGACCAAAACTCTTCAACTCTGTAACTGCTCTG
>NW_025173646.1:0-1885 GCF_004010195.1 Chiloscyllium plagiosum | reverse complement strand
TACATGTGTGTGTGTGTACGAGTGTGTGCGTGCGTGTGTGTGTATGAGTGTGTGTGTGTGCATGTGTGTGTGTGTGTGCATGTGTGCATGTGTGTGTGTGCGCGTGTGTGTGTGTGTGCGCACACACTCAGATGTTGATGCCTGGTGGACTGGCAGACGGAAAGGAATTTGTTAAATGTTTACAAGAAAGGTTTCTTCAAGTTCTGCATGTCCATCCACCACATCTGCTGTTCCCAATGTGGTGTCCTCTATATCAGGGAGACAGGATGCCAATTTGTAGAGCATTTTGGGGAACATCTCTACAACACACACACCAAACAACCCCTCACCCTCTGGCCGACCACTTCAACTCCCTTTCCCACTCCCCGAAGGACATGAAGTCCTGGGCTGCCTCCTCCACCACCAAACCAAAGCCAAATGACAACTGGAGGAAGAACGTCTCATCTTCTGCCTCGGGACCCTACAACCACACAGCATCAACATCAAGTTCACCAGTTTCCAAACCTCTCCTCCTCCCACCTCATCTGAGATCCAACCTTCCAACTCAGCACAGCCCTCTTGACCTGTCCTACCAGTCCATCTTGCTTCCCACCTACCTGCTCCGCCCTCCCACCAATCTATTACAATCACCCCTCACCTGCATTTACCTATCACCCTCCCACATATCTTGCCCCCACGCCCACCCCAGCTCCCTTCCCCCTCCACAATCCTGATGAAGGACTTATGCCCAAAACATCGACTTGACCTAGTCTTGGGAAATAAGGCTGGGGCCAGGTGACTGAGGTGTCAGTGGGGGAGTACTTTGGGATCAGCGACCATAATTCCATTAGATTTAAAATAGTGACAGAAAAAAATAAACCTGATTTATAAGTTCAAAATCTTAATTGGAGCAGGGTCAATTTTGATGGTATTAGGCAACAACTTTCAAAAACAGATTGGGGGAGATTATTTGCATAAATAAGCAGATGGCTGAAAAGTGGGAGGCCTTCAAAAATGAGATAATGAGAGTCCAGAGACAGTGTGCTCCCATTAGTGTGAAGGGCAAGGCTTGTTGGTGTAAAGAATGCTGGATGACTAGAGAAGTTGAGTCTCTGGTCAAGAAAAAGAAGGAGGTATATGACAGGTGTAGGTAGCTGGCATCGAATTAATCCCTTGAGGAGTATAAGGGCAGTAGGATTTTATTCAAGAGAGAAATCAGGAGGGCAAAAAGGGGGCATCAGATAGCTTTGGCAAATCATGTTAAAGAAAATCATGGGATTCTACAAATACATTAAGGGCAAAACAGTAACTAGGGAGAGAATAGGGTCCCTTAAAGAACAGCAAGGCTATGTGTGGAGCTATGGGAGATGGGTGAGATACTAAGTGAGTATCTTGCATCAATATTTACTATGTAGAAGGATATGGGAGCGAGAGAACTTGGAGAAATAAATAATGATATCTTGAAAAGTTGTCTTATTACAAAAGAGGAGATGCTGGACGTCTTAAGATTCATAAAGGCGGTTAAAACCCAGGACCTGATCAGGTGTACCCCAGAACCTTTTGGGAAGCTAGGGAAGGAATTGCTAGGCCCCCTTGCTGAGATATTGGCATCATCAATAACCATGGGTAAGGTACCGGACATGTGGAAGGTGGATAATGTAGTGCCATAAGGTGGTAAGGAAAAGCCAGGGAACTATAGACCGGTGAGCCTGGCGTCAGTGATGGGTAAGTTATTGGAGGGGATTCGGAGGGAATTCTATGTGTATTTGAAAATGCAAGGACTGATTAGGGATAGTCAACATGGCTTTGTGCGTGGGAAAACGTGCGTCAGTAACTTTCTTTATACTCTTCTAAGGATTGACTCAATCTATCCTGGAGAAGATAAAAGGTAGGGAGGAGGGACTTG
>NW_025173645.1:0-1884 GCF_004010195.1 Chiloscyllium plagiosum | reverse complement strand
CACACTGCCAAGAATCCTGTCTTTAATCCTATACTCAGCATCAAGTTCGACCTTCCAAAATGCATCACTTCACATTTATCCAGGTTGAACATCACTGCCGTTTCTCAGCCCAGCTCTGCATCCTGTCTACATCGAGCTGCAACCTGCAATCGCCCTCTATACTGTCAATGGCACCTCCAACCTTTGTGTCATCGGCAAATTTACTAACCCACCCCTCAACTTCCTCATCCAAGTCATTTATAAAATCTACAAAGAGCAGAGGCCCAAGAACCGAGCCCTGCGGAACACCACTCCCCACTGACCTCCACGTAGAATATTTTCCATCTACAACCACTCTCTGCTTTGTCAGCTAACCAATTCTGTATCCAGATAGCCAAATCCCCCTATATCCCATACCTTCTGACTTTATGAATGAACATACCATGGAGAGCCCTATCAAATGCCTTGTTGACGTCCATATACACCACATTCACTGCTCCACCTTCGTCGACCTGTCTCGTCACCTCAAAGAACTCAAAGATCTGTGAGGCATGACCTGCCCCTCACAAAGCCATGCTGACTACCTTTAACCACGTTATGCTTTTCCAAATAGTCATAAATCCTATCCCTCAGAATTCTTTCCAAAACTTTGCTGACCACAGACGTAAGACTGACTGGTCTGTAATTGCCAGGGATTTCCCTATTCCCCTTCTTGAAAAGAGGAACAATATTTGCCTCCCTCCAATCCTCCAGTACGACTCCCGTGGAGAGTGAGGAAGCAAAGCTTTTCGCCAGTGGCTTAACAAGCTCCTTTCTTGCTTCCCGGAGCAACCTAAGATAAATCTGGTCTGGCCCTGGAGACTTGGCAATCTTAATGTTTGCCAAAATTTCTAGCACTGAAAATGTGTTGCTGGAAAAGCGCAGCAGGTCAGGCAGCATCCAAGGAATAGGAGAATCGACGTTTCGGACATAAGCTCTTCTTCAGGAATGAAGAAGGGCTTCCTCATTCCTCATTCCTGAAGAAGGGCTTATGCCCGAAACGTCAATTCTCCTGTTCCTTGTATGCTGCCTGACCTGCTGCGCTTTTCCAGCAACACATTTTCAGTACTTTAATCAGATTCTAGTATTAATACTTCAACTTTCAATTGAAATTCACTTGGTCCCCAAATAATCATAAAACATACATTCATTCAATATTTTTGAAACATTTGAAGTAAAAGTTTTTGACATTTGAATTGGCCTTCAATTTATGATTTGCCTTATGATATTAAATGGTTCTAAATATATTGAATTCTGCTGTGCTTAAACAATCCAGTTCCAACATTATCCCCTTGGTTTGTACTCAACTGATGTCCACAAGGTCATGTTTTACTGAACTAATTCAGACTTGTTTTCCCTGCAGACATGAACAGAATGACCAACATGACCCCAATATGCCTCAGTGATCACAGAGAAAGAGGCAGCAAAGATACTCACTCAAACCAGTAACAAATCTATCTTATTTTAAAGGGGTAGACTTCTCTTAAATATTTCATGTCCAGACTAATAAATCTGCATGATAAGAATGATTTCATACTTGATCGTTTGTACTTTCAAGTACAGACGTGGAATAACTTCAGATCAAACAGAAATTTGTACCTGCTTAGAATGAGTTGCAAGTCTCCATTGGAGGTGCAGCTCCATCTAGTGTAATAAGAAGTAAACAGTCTTCAGTGACTTTCAACACTGCCTTCATAGATGAGGTTAAAAATCACACAACACCAGGTTATAGTCCAACAGGTTTAATTGGAAGCACACTAGCTTTCGGAGCGACGCTCCTTCATCAGGTGATTGTGGAGGGCTCGATCGTAACACAGAATTTATAGCAAAAACTTGCAGTGTAATGTAACTGAAATTATACATTGA
>NW_025173644.1:0-1884 GCF_004010195.1 Chiloscyllium plagiosum | reverse complement strand
GAATAAATCAATTAGGGATAGTCAACACGATTTTGTGAAGCGTAGGTTGTCCATCATAAATCTTACTGACTTCTTTGAAAAAGTAACCAAACAGGTGGATAAGGGTAAAATGGTTGATGTGATGACTATGGATTTTAGTAAGACATTTAATAAGGTTCCCCACAGTAGGCTATTACACAAAATACGGAGGCATGGGATTGAAGGCGATTTAGCGGTTTGGATGAGAAATTGGCGAGCTTAAAGAAGACAGAGGGTGGTGTCTGATGGGAAATGTTCATCCTGGAGTTCAGTTACTAGTGGGGGACCACAAAGATCTATTTTGCGTCCACTGCTGTTTGACATTTTTATAAATGACCTCGATGAGGGCATAGAAGGATAGATTAGTAAATTTGCACTTAACACTCAGGTCAGTAGAATTGTGGATAGTGGTGAAGGATGTTGTAGGTGACAGAGTGACATAGGTAAGCTGCAGAGTGGGCTGAGAGGTGGCAAATGGAGTTCAATGGGGAAAAATCTGAAGTGATTCACTTTGGAAGGAGTAACAGGAATGCAGAATACTGGGCTAATGATAGGATTCTTGGTCGTGGAGATGAGCAGAAAGATCTCGATATTCATGTACATAGATCCTTGAAAGTTGCCACCCAGGATGATAAGGTTGTTAAGAAGGCATACGGAGTGTTAGCTTTTATTAGTATAGGGATCGAGTTTAGGAACTATGAGGTCATGCTGCAGCTGTACAAAACTCTCGTGCGGCCGCATTTGGAGTATTGATTATAGTTCTGGTCACTGCATACTCGGAAGGATGTGGAAGCCTTGGAAAGATTATAGAGGAGAGTAACTAGGTTGTTGCCTGGTATAAAGGGAAGGTCTTACCACGAATAGCTGAGGGACTAGAGGCTGTTTGCGTTGGAGAGAAGAAGGTTGAGAGTTGACTTATTTGAGACATAGAAGATAATCAAAGGGTTAGATAAGGCAGACAATGAAAGCCTTTTCCCAAGTATGGTGATAGCTACCACGAGAGGACATACCTTTAAATTGAGGGTGATAGACATAGGACAGAGGTCAGAGGTATTTTCTTTACTCAGAGAGTAGTAAGGTTACAGAACACACTGCCTGCAACAGTAATGGACTCGCCAACTTTCATGGCATTCAAATAATAATTGGATAGGCATATGGACAAGAACGGATTAGTATTTGTGAGATGGGCTTCAGATTGGTTTCACGAGCCAGCGCAACATCGAGAGCTGAAAGGCCTGTACTACGTTGGAATGTTCGATGTTAACAAACACCCACACTTAAGTAAATTGCTGTAGTCAAGTTTTCTCTTAACCATGTTTAACCATTTGGTACACACACTTATCCAAGACACTTTTGATTTTTACAATTAATGTAAGTAGTTCAGAATCCTGTTTGGTCAGACTTTTCCTTCTACATTTTACTCGACAACAAGCATAGAATTGTGGCTAAACTAGGCCTGACAAAAATGTCCTTAATTTGAATGCTGATAAGTTTCGAACCTGATGAACTTCCAGAATGCTTCTTTCTGCAGAGAATCTCATCTTATCCAGTGTATCTGCATGGAGACAAGTCTAGCTCGACCATCTGTATGTAACTATCATATCCTTTCAGCCATCTTTTGTTTGATAAACATGTCCCAAGTTGTCATGTTTTTAACATTGTCGTGGGCCGCTGGAGCATCTCCAACCACCCAAAGTTGTACAGGCCAGATGGATTAACAATTAGCAATGCACGCAAAAGTGAGGACTGCAGATGCTGGAAATCATAGTCTAGATGAGAGTGGTGCTGGAAAAGCACAGCCAGCAGTTGAGGAGATGGAAGATCGACGTTTCAGAATGAAGGCAGGGAACCTCCGGGGTGGAGAGG
>NW_025173643.1:0-1884 GCF_004010195.1 Chiloscyllium plagiosum | reverse complement strand
AAGTCTGATGACGCTAATAACTTTTCAAATTGTTCTGGAGTTTAATATTCTGGAGAAATGTTAAATAAATCACACTGATCACATTCTGCCAATCTTAGTCCATAACCCTGCATGTCCCAGCATTTCAGTTACATCCATGTCCTGCCGGTGGGACTGGACATACAGGGATGGTGAAGGTGGTGTCTAGGACATTGTAAGCTAAAATTCGGAGCGTATGACTGTGTCAGGTTGTTCCTTGACTAGTCTGCATTCCAGCTCACCAAATAAGATGTTGGTAGTGTGAGACACTACAGTTGGAGCTCCTCTGCTCGCCAGTTCCTTTCCTTTCTGCTTTTTTAAAATTTCTTTCTCTCTCACTCTCCCCTTTGCAGACTCTGACACAAGTGTCTCAACATTGAATCATGACAATTAAAAAAAACCATGTCTCTACAAGAAAACCAATGGAGGAAAATATATTATTCTTGCATCAACTGCATTTTTAAATAAAAACAATCCTTTTCAATAAACACTGTCTCATTTTTTCCCTCAATTCTATCAAGTGAGCTATTATATTTTGACCCTCAGTTTACGGATCTTAATAAATATCCAATCAATTTCAGAGCAACAGGCTGACAAATTATTGAACCAATGTATCTGTTTAGGATTTAGCATTAGTTATTAAGTCATTACCATTACAATAATTTGTATAATAATTGGTCTGGGTAACAAGTATACTGAGGTTCACAATTTAATTTATTGAATGTTTGAAAAATGGTGCAATATATCTTTTTTTCCAGAATTCTAACAGTAATTATTAAGGCATTTGCATGATAATAATTATTTTATGCTTTAGTTTAGTCTTGCTAACACAGCAGTGAAGTTGAGATCTGAATTTAATCCAATATTCCCTCGTACCTATACAGTAATATAAAAATCAATTTGATTTCCAATCAATGCACCTATAAAAGAATCCATTATTTCTGCTGCAACTCGCACTGTTATAAATATGACTTTTGCTCATTTGAATGATCTGTGTAATCCCAGCCTTATAAATTTAGAAAAGCCTAATTACTTTTCCCTACAATAATTCCTGGTCATTTTTGCAGATAGCACAGTCAAATAGCAAGATGACTGATCCATAGGGCTGCAGCATAAACACGTGGCTCTTAAACTCAATCTCCCTGCTAATGAAAGCCAACACACCATACACCGTCTTAATAACCCTATCACCTCGGATGTCAGCTATGAGGGATATATGGACGTGCACCCCACAATTCCTCTTTTCCACCACATTGTCAAGAATCCTGCATTTAATCTTAAAATATGCACTCAAATTTGAAATTCCAAAATGAATAACTTCACATTTTCCCAGGTAGAATTCCATCTGCCACTTCTCAGCCCAGCTCTGCATTATGTCAATGTCCTCTCGCAGCCTACAAAGGCTCTCCACACTATCCACAACTCCACCAACTCTCGTGTCATTGGAAACTTTCTAACCCACCCTTCCACTTCCTCATCCAAGTCATTTATAAAAGCTCACAAAGAGCAGAGGCCCCAGAACTAATCCCTTCAGAACACCATTGGTCACCCTGCTCCAAGCTGAAAACTATCCATTTAACTCCCCCTGTCTTCTATGGGCCAGCCAATTTATTATTTAACCAGGCAGGTTTCCCTGTATCCCAGACCTCATTACTTTCTAAATGAGCCTACCATGTGGAACCTAATCAAACACCTTGCTAAAGTCCAGACATACCACATCCACTACTCTGTCCTCACCAATGTGTTTGTCACATCCTCAAATAATTCAATAACGTTTGTGAGGCGTAACCTGCCGCTCACAAAGCCATGCTGACCATCTCTAATCAATCTACCCTTTTCCAAATAATCATAAATCCTGTCTCTCAG
>NW_025173642.1:0-1884 GCF_004010195.1 Chiloscyllium plagiosum | reverse complement strand
GCAATATTCTGACAGTGGCCTAACCAATGTCCTATACAGCTGCAACATGACCTCCCAACTCCTGTACTCGGTACTCTGACCAATAAAGGAAAGCTTTCCAAACACCTTCTTCTTGAGTTCTGAAGTCTTACCCCCTCCTTTAATCGGGTTTTCTAATTTTCTCTATAACTGACACCACCCCACCATCACTTAGCTTAAAGTCCAGTCTGCAGCCGAGTTATGTGATTTACCAGGACTCTGGTCCCAACACGGTACAGATGAAGACCGTCCGATCAGCACAGTGCCCTCCTTCGCCAGTACTGGTGTCAATGTCCCATGATACAAACCCATTTCTCCCAGACCAAACTTTGAGCCACGCATTTTCCTGCTGACCGTGTGCTAATTAGCTCATGGCTCAGGCCGCAATCCAGAGATTATTTCCTTTTTGGTTCTGTTTTCTAATTTCGCTCCGAACTCTTCGTATCCCTTAGCAGAACCTCTACCGTAGTTTTATCTCTGTCGTTGGTACCTACACGGACCACGACCAATGGATCTTTACCATCCCACTCCAGGTTCCTCTAGAGCCCAGATGAGGCATCCCTTACCCAAACACCAGTAGCTGACACAGCTTTCAGGAATCTCAATCGCGATCACAGAGAACAGTGTCTAACTATACTATCCCCAATTACAATAATATTTCTCTTCTCTTGTCCCGCTTGAAAGTTTCCCTCAACTCGGTGCTGAGGCCAGTCAGCTCACCCTCCCTGCAGTCTCCATTCTCATCCACACAGGGAAAAAGATTCTTAAACCTGTTAGACATTGACAGGTGCTGAGGCTCCTGCAACTCTACCTCCTGGATCCCTCCACCTGCCTCACTCATAGCCAAACCCTCCGCTTTCTAACCACTGGCTGACTTTGAGTCAGTTGATCTAAGGAGTGTAGCTGTCTCTTGAATTACAGCATCCAGGGAACTCTCCCCCTCCCTGATGCCTCGCAATGTTTGAAGCTCAAACTCCAGCTCATCGACTCTGAGCCAGAGTTCTTCCAGCATGCAACATTTATTCCAGACATGGTCACTGGGAACGACAGTGGGCTCCACCACTCCCACAGCATGTAGAAACAACACATTACCCGACCCTCCATCCTTACTTTAGTTCACTACAATTGAATTGTTCCTTTACAATTTTTAGTTGTTTTTGTACATCTGCTTATGCAAGTTACAACCAATAAATTAATATGATTCAATTTAACACAGATTCAAATTTAACACACTCCCTATTAGCAAATCAGATCACTTCCTCCCTTTGTCAAATCTGTTCATTATCTTCTGAAAGAATTCTGACATACTTGTCAGCGGGACCACTCCTTGATGAAGCCATGCTGACTCAGCCCTATTTTACCATGCACCTCCAGGTACTCTGCAATCTCATTGCTAGCAGTGCACTCTAAATCCATAATAACGGCCGATGCCAGGCTATACTGCCCTATGATTTCCTGTATTTTGCCTTTCTTCCTTCTTAAACCGAGATTTTAAATTGTCCATTTTCCAGTTCTCTGGGACTTTGTTTGATGATAGTTGTTCCTGAACAGTCGCGATCAATGGTTTCACAATCTCCTCCTCTAATTCCTTCAGAACATTGGTTGTTATCCTTCCAGTCTGTGTGATTTATCCATTTTCAAACATTGCAGCTTCCCTAGTACCTTCTCCTCGGCGCTTATCACTACATCCATTCCTCACCCTTGACTCGCTTGAAGTTCTGGTATGTTCATAGTATTTACCATTGTGAGGATTGACGGAAAGTACCTATTCAGATCATTCTCCAATTCTTTGTTTTCCATGTCTCTGCAGGCAGCCTCCATTTCTGATTGTCAAATGTTTACTCTCCCCTTTTACATATCTTAACA
>NW_025173641.1:0-1884 GCF_004010195.1 Chiloscyllium plagiosum | reverse complement strand
GGAAGCATATTCACGTTCCGATAAATCTCCAGTGTTACTCCCATATCCAAGGCAGATTGAATTGAATTGCCCTACAAGCCCCAACATTCGTTCCCTCAGTCACCCTCAAATATCCTTATCAGAATGTGTAAATATTAATCGTTATGTTGAATTTTAATAAGATAGTATTGAACTGAAACGGGTTAACTGGAGCTATTAGTTCATCGAATGTTATTTACACTACGGGCAATTTAGCATGGCCAATTCAGCTAACCTGCACATTTCACTTTTGGATTGTGGGAGGAAACCGGAGCACCCGGAGGAAACCCACGCAGACACGGGGAGAATGTGCAAACTCCACACAGAGAGTCGCCTGAGGCGGGAATTGAGCCCGGGTCTCTGACGCTGTGAGGCAGCAGTGCTAACCGCTGTGCCACCGTGCCGCCCACTTGATATCAGTCTCCGTGGATCCTAAATATGTCATGGGCGGATTTGCCTCTTCTATTAATTAACGAGTCAGTTCAATGAATTATCCCTTAGTATGAGCAGGAGCTCACCGACAGCAATAACAGGGATCAGCTACTCCAGAGAGACCGGGAGGAGACATCATAATCTGAGAACATTAGACTGGAATGTTCCAACAATGGATCAGAATCTGGAAACAATGGAGTGGAATGTTCCAAAAATGGACAGGAGTTTATCCTATGATCTTTGCTGGATTTCCTAGCCTGGAATATCTTTAGCTTGGTGGATCTATAATCTTCTGCTGGTTATTCAAGCTGGTTACTATCCCATCCTCGCTATAGTTGGTGTTCCTGCTAAGTCATTCTATCTGTTCATTAAGCCAGGTTAAACTGAATTGCAGCCGATATTATTTAAAATTTAGAAAGTTGGACGTTAACATTTTCAATTCCAATGAAATATTCCATTCCTCACAAATTGTATCGAGCAAATTACTTATGACAAATTATTCACCAATATGCGAGGAGAACCAGACTGTTCTCAAACTCCATAATCCTTCTAGCCCTGCACAGATATACATTTCCATATCCTCCCCACTCACGAATACTGTCCAATACCACCATCATGAGATCTCCATCTCCTTCTCCGCCTCAGTGCATCTTCTGAATAAACCATCAATTGTGCCTTTGTTAAATCTGGACACACGTTATCATGTCCCTTCTAACTACATGGTAATTACAAAATAATTGCGCTTGAGTATGTTGAACTTGTTCACTGCACAGAATCCGTCAGACGGGCAGACACTGCATGCTGCTTTAGACATTGCACATAAGCTCGAGTTACAATCACTCGTTATGTTCTACACAGACACTGAGAAGGTGATAAATCCCATCGCTTGTTTTTTTTTTATTTTATTCGGGATGCATGATTCTGGATATTTAAGTGCCTCTGAGGATCCTGTGTTACTGCGGACCAGGTATTTGCAGCAAGTGGTCTCTATCTGCTCCTGTTCAGGTGGTTGTAAGGACTGAATGGAACATAGGAAATAGGACTGAGGAGCAGGAGTGGGTCATTAGACACTATGTCATTTCTCGACCAGGCAGTAAGATCATGGCTGATTTGAGTGTGGTCTCCGCAGCACCTTTTTGTCTGTCCACAATGTTCCTCCATTCACATGTCTGTCACATGTTGAATAAACTCAACTTTGAATAAATACTAGGAAACTCCACAAAGTCAAAGTGCACAGGCAGCACAATTCTGGAAAGCACCAGGGATTTATCTATCCGTCTTGTTCCCATCCAATTAATTCTGCTGCAGTTTATCATTTTTGATTTGTTCATGGAATGTGATAGTTGTTGATAGGCCAACAAGTATACCATGTGTAATTACGCAGGAAGTGGTGGTGCTGAGCTGCCATCTTGGGATGAAACTTCTGGGGAAGAG
>NW_025173640.1:0-1884 GCF_004010195.1 Chiloscyllium plagiosum | reverse complement strand
CCACAGCAATATTCACACACAGTATTGATCATTTACAGGTCACAGGATTGTTCCCACACAGGATTGACCATCCTCAGGCCATGGATTATTCATATACAGTATTGACCATCCTCAGGTCCCAGGATTATTCACACACTGTATTGACCATTATCAGGACACAGGATTATTCATATACAGTATTGACTTACCTCAAGCCACAGGATTTTTCACACACAGTATTGATGATCCTCAGGCCACAGGATTATTTTCACAAGGTATTGACCATCATCAGGCCACAGGATTATTCACACACAGCATTGACCATTCACAGGCCGCAAGATTATTCCCACACAGTATTGAGCATTCATAGTTCCCAGGATTATTTACACACATTATTGACCACCATTAGGCCACAGGATTAATGAACACTCTGTCTTCAACATTTGCAAGTCACAGGATTATTCCCACATAGTATTGACAATTCTCAGACCACATCTTTATTCACACATAGTATTGACCAGGCTCCGGCCACAGGATTAATGAACACACTGTCTTGACCATTTACAGGTCACAGGATTACTCCCACACAGTATTGACCATCCTCAAGCCATGGGATTGTTCACACACAATATTGACAATCCTCAGGCCACAGGATAATTTGCACACAGTATTGAACATTCTCAGGCGACAGGATTACTCACACACTGTATTCACAATCCTCAGACCTCGGGATTATTCGCACACTGCATTGAACTTCCTCAGGCCACTGGATTATTCAGACACAGTACTGACCATCCTCTGGACACACTAGTATTCACACACAATATTCAATATTCCCAGCCCACAGCATTATTCACACACAGTATTGATTGGAAAACGGCCACAGGATTAATGAACACACTGTCTTCACCATTTACATGGTCACAGAATTACTTCCACACAATATTAACTATCTTCAAGCCACAGGATTGTTCACACACAGTATTGAACATCCTGAGACCACAGGAGTATTCACACACTGTATTGACCATCCTCAGGCCACAGGATTATTCACACATAGTATTGACCAGCATATGGCCACAGGACTAATGAACACACTGTCTTGACCATTTACAGGTTACAGAAATATTCGCACCCAGTATTGACCATCCTCAAGCCACAAGATTGTTCACACTCAGTATTGCCCATTCTCAGGCCACAGGAGTAATCACACACGCTATTGACTATCCTCAGGGCACATGATTATTTTCACACTGTATTGACCATCATCCGGCTACAGGAATATTCACTCACAGTAGTGACAATTCTCAAATTACAGGATTGTTCACACACAGTATTGGCAATTCACAGGCCAGAGCATTGTGCATACATGGTATTGATCATTCACTGTCCAAAGGATTATTCCTACACAGTATTGACGAGTCACAGGCCACAGGATTATTCCCATACGTTATTGACTATTCTAAAGCCACAGGATTATTCACACACAGTATGGCTGTCCTCAGGCAACGTATTTTTTTAAAAAATGTATGGAGCATTCTCAGGCCACAGGATTATTCCCTCACTGTATTGAATATCCTTGGGCAGCAGAATATTTAACACACACAGTATTGACTATCCTTCGGCCCAACGGTTATTCCCACACAGTATTGACCATTCTCAGTCCACATGATTATTCACACATGGTATTGACCACCATACGGCCACAGTATTAATGAACACTCAGTCTTCAACTTTTGCAGGTCACAGGATTGTTCCAACATAGAATTCACAATCCTCAGGCTACACGATTATTCACACACAGTATTGACCAGCCTACGGCCACAGGATTAATGAACACACTGTCTTGATCATTTACAGGTCACAGGATTGTTCCCACACAGTATTGACCATCCTCATGGAAGA
>NW_025173639.1:0-1884 GCF_004010195.1 Chiloscyllium plagiosum | reverse complement strand
GTACAGGACATTAGTGAGGCCACTTTTGGAATACTGCATTAATTCTGGTCTCCCAGCTATAGGAAAGATGTTGTGAAACATGAAGGACTCAAAGATTTACAAGGATGTTGCCAGGGTTGGTGGGTTTGGTCTATAGAGAGGCTGATCAGACTGGGGCTATTTTCCCCTTGAGCATTGGAGACTGAGGAGTGACCTTACACAAGTTTAAAAGGTCAAGAGGGGGCTGGATAGAGCAAACAGGCCAAGGCCTTTTCCTCAGTAGGGGAGTCCAGGACCAGAAGGCATGGGTTTAACGCAGAGAGGTAAAAGATTCTTTTTTAAAAAAAAAAGGATTCAAAGGGCAACTTTCTTTACACAGAGGGTGATGAATGTATGGAATGAGCTGCCAGTGTGCAACAACAAGACAGTAATGAAGACTCTAAAGAGAAGGGTTACCTGTGTAATGCAGAAAACACACTACTGGGACACAGCAACAAAGGGCCTTTTGGCAACACTGTTCCCTTTTCATTAACCCAGTGCAAATATCCACGTGTCATATCAGCCATCCCAATAGCACGTGCCGAGCAATACAGGAACTTGTACCCATTTCTGTAATTAATACAAAAGATGTTTACAGCACTAAGTAACCAGCCCTGCACTGCATTTTCTTACCCATTCACATTCAATTGAGGTACATATCGGAGAAGCTAGTTTCTCTGATAGAATACTAAATAAATGAACATTGCAGTTCTAAATGGCTTTGATTGTCCAATCAGAAGTCATTTGTCATACTCAATAGTGAAAATCTAAGTTACTCACCTGAAAGAAAGACAGTGATTGCTATGTCAACTGATATTTTCAGAAACGAAAAATATTAATAGAATTTTGTTCTGCAATGCAATTAAAAGGTGGGTAGGAGCAGTTGAGAATCAAGGGAGTTATTCTGGGTGCCTTCACAAATTTAATGTCCCACAAACATCAAGGAAAAGCATCAGATCATTATCACATGGTTTTTGGGATCATGCTGTGTGCAATTTGACTGCTGTTTCTCTTACCTTACAAGAGGAACTACACTTCAGAAAAGTGCTTAACATCTTGTAAAGCACTTTGAAATGCATGGCTGCTGTAACATTCACTATGTAATTAAGTCTTTTGTTTTCTAAATTCCATCACTGAAATCCCAGTGTAACTATGCAAGTGCTGAGTATTGTAGCATTCCAAGCTCTACTCCAGTCATTCATTTGGCAAAAATCAAATTGGAGTAAGGCAATGATAGCTTGGGTGTTTACAAGTAATAATAATATCAGTGTTAAAGCAGGGCTTTTAGCCTTTTTCGTATCTATAAAACCTCTGGCATGTTTTGACAGGAATAATGAATTGCACCAAAATACAAGTGTAATAAAATAAGTGACCTGTTACATATGGAACTTTCTGAAAAATGCAGTGATGTCATTATGTTTTGTAATGCCAGAGATTTAGTCTTGAGGTAAAGGCTTGGAAAATTGATCTATCTACTGGAATTAAAAGTCACTATATTTACAGGACCAACCAATGCCCAATGTCACCATGATTAAATTGTTATTCCTTGCCTATGATCTACATAAACCATTCTAATTTCTTGTTTTGACTGGAGACTGCCTATCTTGTCAGAATACAGACAAGCAACATGAAACACTTAAAAAAGGCTTTATTTTCCACTGTTGCTATTTTTTAATCTGAAGAAATTCAAATATAGAAGAGCTATTTTGAGAAGTGGAATTAAATTATTTCAGCAATACCAATCATTGCATATTAACAGTAGTACAGAACTCTCACTCCACTTTTCAGATACTTGCTAGGTTATGGCCCCATACCTCTCCCAGCATTTCTTCAGGAGGACATATAGACCAAAGGGAGCCAATAACA
>NW_025173638.1:0-1884 GCF_004010195.1 Chiloscyllium plagiosum | reverse complement strand
GTCAGAGTATTGAGTACATGAGTTGGGAGGTCAAGTTGTGGCTGTACAGGACATTGGTTAGGCCACTGTTGGAATATTGCGTGCAATTCTGGTCTCCTTCTTATCGGAAAGATGTTGTGAAACTTGAAAGGGTTCAGAAAAGATTTACTAGGAGGTTGCCAGAGTTGGAGGGTTTGAGCTGTAGGGAGAGATTGAACAGGCTGGGGCTGTTTTCCCTGGAGCGTCGGAGGCTGAGGGGTGACCTTATAGAGGTTTACAAAATTATGAGGGCCATGGATAGGATAAATAGGCAAAGTCTTTTCCCTGGGGTTGGGGAACTAGAGGGCAGAGGTTTAGGGTGAGAGGGGAAAGATATAAAAGAGACCCAAGTGGCAACTTTTTCACCCAGAGGGTGGTAAGTGTATGGAATGAGCTGCCAGAGGATATGGTGGAGGCTGGTACAATTGCAACATTTAAGAGGCATTTGGATGGGTATATGAATAGGAAGGGTTTGGAGGGATATGGGCTGTGTGCTGGCAGGTGGGACTAGATTGGGTTGTGATATCTGGTCGGCATGGACGGGTTGGACCGAAGGCTCTGTTTCCGTGCTGTACATCTCTATGACTCTAAATGCTGCAACTGTACCTGTTCCTCCACATTTGAACCACCCTCTGTGTGGAAAAAATTGTCCTTCAGGTCTCTCTTAAATCTTTCTCCTCTCGCCTTAAAAACTGCCCCCTAGTTTTGAACTTTCCCACCCAAGGGAAAAGACTTTTCCTATTCACCCTGTCTATGCTCCCCATGGTTTCATAAACCTCTGTAAGGTCACCCCTGAACCTCCTCCAGCCTCTCCTTATAACTCAAACCCTCCCGGCAACATCCTGGTAAATCTTATCTGAACCCTCTCCAGTTTAATAATATCCTTCTTCTAGCAGGGTGACCGGAATTGTAAGCTGTATTCCAAAAGTGGCCTCACCAACATCCTGTACAACCTCAACATGACCTCCCACCTCAATGGTCTGAGCAATGAAGGAAAGTGTGTTAAACGCCTTTTTAATCCCCCCCCCACTGTCTATATGCGATGCAACTGTCAAAGGACGTTGTACCCGAACCCCTGGGACTCTCTATTTGACAGCGTCAGAATCAGGCAAGCATTCCATTTATCCCATTGCGGGTTTTGGGATCTTGTTGTGTGCAAACTGAGGCCGGCCCGCTTCCTCCGTTACGATTCAGACAGGAAGGCAGTTTATTGGCTGTGCCGAGGCTGCGCAAGGCGCTAGACGAATGCGAACGCTTTAACCGTGTTCCCGCGGGTGAGGGCGCTCACCTTGTAAAGGGCGGAGGTAGATGCGGATGCCACGACCAGCGCCACCCCCACGATGGAATCCCGGCGGAAACCGTCCACGGAGGCGATCAGCACGATCCCGGTGATTGAGAGGATCGCAGCCACAATCTGTACGAGGCAGAGGTGACAGGAAGGTGAATCTAGCCCTGCCCATTCACCTGGAGAGGGGCACAGCAAGAACCCAGGACAGCAACCAAACTGGTTAGTCAGTCAGCAGGAGGCCATTCAGCCAGCTGTGCCTGTGCTAGCCTCTTTGAGAGAGTTACACAATTCAGCCCACTTTCCCCTGAGACACGATAATTTCTTTTCCCTCTTCCAACTATATAGCTTTCCAAACTTGTTGCATGTAGTAACAGACCTTCGAGCCTCCCCCATCCTGCTGTCTCAATATGTGTTCAGCCGATGTCCCAGCACAGGGGAACCTCGATTATCCGAACGAGATGGGCGGGTACTATTTTGTTAATCAATTAATTGCCCCTACTCTGGGGCTGGGAGTTTGTAAAAATCTGCTCATTGTTCAGGAGACGACAGAAACACAGAGGGCGCAAGGCCCCGACCCC
>NW_025173637.1:0-1884 GCF_004010195.1 Chiloscyllium plagiosum | reverse complement strand
AGCGAGTGTGGACTGATGGAGGGAAATTGGCTGGATTGGCTCTGTCCTGCGTTTTTGTGTTGAACATCCCTGAGAAATGTTCCACAATGTCAGTAGGTGCCAGTGCTGGACTTGTCTTGGGCAGTAAGTTCTGGAGCACAGCCATCAGTATTATTGCCACAATGTTGTTAGGGCCGACAGCCTTTAAACTACTTCTCCATTTCTTGATCTGATTTGAAGTAAGTTTTCAACCAAGTTGAATCATGTCTGCAATGTCAGGGACCAATGTAGAAGGCTCATCCACTTGGCACTGCTGGCTGAAGATTGCTGCAAATGCTGTTGTCTTGTCTGTTGCATGGATGTGTGAGACCCCTCCATCAGTAAGGGTGGGGATATCTGTGATGCTTCCTGCAGTGAGTTGTTTAATTGCCCATCACCATTCCTGACTAGGTGTGGTAGAACTGCAGAGCTCAGATCTGATCCATTGGTTGTTGGATCACATAGTTCTATTTGGTGTTGCTTGCACTGTAGCTTCACCAGGTTGGCACCACATTTTTAGGTATGCCTGGTATTGCTCCTGGCATGCTCTGCGGAACTCTCCATTGAACTACTGGTTGATCCACTGGCCTGATGTTAATGGTTGAATGGGGAATATACCAGGTGATGAGATTTCAGATTGTGCTGGAGTACAGTTCTGCTGCTGTTTTGTCCCAAAGTGAGACAGAAGTTGCAGGGCCAAGAGGGCTGATTGTGTTGTTGTATTTTCCAGTGCATTGGTAGATGTAATCTGGTCCATTCAGTTTCATTCCTTTGTTGAGACTGTGCAGTGATTAATACAATGAGTGATTTGATGGGTCACTGTCAGGAATGCAACTCTTAAAAAAGGTTTTGTGATTTATGCATGAAAGAAGTGAACCTATCATAGTATTCGAACAGATGAAAGACTCAACAGACAATCAAGGTATTTTTCTTTGGATAATTTCAGTTACATCACGCTAATTTTTTGCTATAAATTCTGTGCCTTAGAATTGTGCCCTCCACAATCACCTGATGAAGGAGCGGTGCTCCGAAAGCTAGTGTGCTTCCAATTCAACTACAATCTGTTGTTGTGTGATTATTAACTGGAGAATATTACAGCACTACTAACAGGACTGCATGTAAAGAGGCTCAGTCCAGTTAATCAATACATTCGGAAGGATTTCCTCCAGTTTGATGATGCAATATTCGTCAAAACCGTCAACTTCAACCTGCAATGTTGTTATTGACAAAAGCTTCAGGCTGACACAAAGCTCCCCACCCTCACTGCAATGTGGTAACCGGGCCCAGCCCAGGGATTGGAACTGGGACATTTGTGGACCATGATCTCAAAGGAAGCGAGCAAACACAATTCTGACAGATTAGTCCTCAAAGATGAGTAGCAGGTTTGAGACAAGGCAGGTGGTATGCCTTCTCGGACTTAGCTTAATTTCATTTCTTATTTACAGTCGTGTTTTGCAAAGTATAAAGAACTGTGTGTTTGTTTTCCATGGTTGGGGAGTTTTATCCCAGTTGAATACAGTTGCTGCATCTCGCTCCCCAAATCAAATCATAGGATCGATCACAAAACAATAAACTGCAGGTGCTGGAGATCTGAACCCCAGAAACAAAGTGCTGGAGAATATCAGCAGTTCTGAGGGCATCGGTGAAGAGAAAAACATGTTACATTTCAAGTTTACTGACTCTTCGTCTGAACGGAAAAAAAGGTCATGAGACTTTGAATTACAATGTTGTATTCCCCTCAGAGATGCTGCTGGACCTGCGGGTCTCCAGCACTGTGCTTTCTATATTGAGCTTTATTTACAAAACAGATCGGAAAAGTACTAATCTCCAAACGTGAAAGGTTCATTGCAAACATGAGCATAGTTT
>NW_025173636.1:0-1884 GCF_004010195.1 Chiloscyllium plagiosum | reverse complement strand
TAAATGTTTTGGAAACGGTTTCTCTGAGTGACACAAGATTATCTCAACCAGACATAGGTCCTCTCTCTATCCCCATATATTTCACCTGAAGAAGGGACAGCCCTCTGGCATGTGATTTCAAATAGACCCACTGGAATAAAACCGAGCATCGTGTTACTGCTGACATTATCCCCGCATTACCCATGGCTAATTAACTTAACTTATTGAATTCACTCCCTGTACACGAGATGGTAATTTAACATGGCCAATCCACCGAACCTGCAGAACGAACAGAATTGCTAACCACTGAGCAAATGTACCATCACAATAAGCACCATGTCTCTCATTTTACTGGCTTTATAACCTCGTAACTCAGCCGAGTGAAAGCAAGCTGCGCCCATCAACCCGAATTCAAAGCATCCAAACACAGCTCCGTGCTGTTCAACCTCATTATTGCTGGAGGAAATGTTTTTGTACTCAGATCTGAATCGCTTTACCATGTTTCTCCCTCAGCTTCATGCGTCCAGTAAACATTTCAATCTGGAATAAATCTATCAAATGGATTTCATTCCAACACGGACACCGTGTGAAGCTAGCAGAAGTCACGTGTTTGCACTTTCACCTACATTCTGTCTGCCCCGGAGCTGCAGTCCTTCCCCACACTAATTCAGAGAGCACTGTACTTTCTGTGACATGTCCAATCGAGAATGGAACGGCAAACATTAATAATCTTCACTGGGGAACAGAGCGACTGTTTTAAAATATTTACAATGCCACCTGCGGGGGTTTAAACACTGTGACAGGCGGGACACTAACCACGATACTACCGAGGCAAACAACGTCGAAGTAAGTCCTTCAGCCTGTTGTGGCCGCATTTGCCAAAAAAAGCTGGTTACTATTGGTCTACCACAAGGATCTGTTTTGGGACAACTGCTGTTTGTCATTTTTATAAATGACTTAGACGCAGGCATAGGTGGATGGATTAGTAAGTTTCCAGACGCTAATAAAGTTGGTGGAGTAGTGGAGAGTGTGGAAGAATTTTACAGGTTGCAGGAGGACTTCCATAAACTGCAGAATTGGGCTGAGAGTTGGTAAATGGAGTTCAATGCAGCTAAAGGTGAGGTGATGCACTTTGGGAAGGATAACAGGAAGGTAGAGTATTGGATCAATGGAAAGATTCTTGGGAGTGTGGATGTGCAGAGGGATCTTGGAGTCCATGTACATAGATCCCTGAAAGTTGCCACTCAGGTGGATAGTGCTGTAAAGAAGTCATATGGTGTGTTAGGTTTCATTTTTCGGCGGATTGAGTTCCGGAGCCGCAATATCATGCTGCAAGTATACAAAAAGCTGGTGCGGCCACACTTGGAATATTGTGTACAGTTTTTTGCCCCATATTTCGGTGAAGGATGTGGAAGCATTGGAAAAGGTGAAGAGGTAATTTACCAGGATGTTGCCTGGTCTGGAGGGAAGGTCTTCTGAGTAAAGGCTGAAAGACTTGAACCTGCTCTCATTTGGCATGAAGAAAGCTAAGAGGGGATTTAATGGAGACATACAAGATGATCAGAGGATTAGATAGGGTAGACAATGGAAATCTTTTTTCCTAGGATGATGACGTCAGTGTGTATGAGGGGGCATAACAGCAAATTGAGGAGTGATAGATTTGACAGATGACAGAGGCAGGTTCTTTACGCAGAGAGTGGCAAGGGCGTAGAAAGCCCTACCTGCTAATGTAGTCAACTCAGCCACATTAGGGCGATTTAATCAATCCTTAGATAAGAACATGGATGATTTTGGGATAGTGTCGGGTGACGAGTTGAGCATAGTTCACAGGTCGGTGCAACATCGAGGGCTGAAAGGCCTATTCTGCACTATATTGTTCTATGTTCTAACTACTTAACGACCTGA
>NW_025173635.1:0-1884 GCF_004010195.1 Chiloscyllium plagiosum | reverse complement strand
TGCATTGAATTGACAATTGCAGTTTGCTTCATGCATTAAATGTGTGCTATTTGTTTGATTGAATCAATGCTTTAAAATTGTGGCTTTGAACGAATGGGTGTCCGGACGAACGAACGACTTATCATGTGCAGTGTGTTTCATTGAATGAACGAGTCTAATGGAGTAAGATTCCTTAAATAAGTGAGTGAATTATCGTAGTTCGATTGAAACAAGGAAAAAGGTTTGATTCATTGAATCAATTACTTCAGTTTGATTCAATGATTCATTGAATGCAGTTTGATACATTGAATGAAAGCTGAAAGCTTGACCTACTGATTGAATGAGAGTCGCTCTATTCATTGTATTGACAAGTGCAGCCTCTTTCATCGAATGAACCTTTGCAGTTAGGTTCACTAAATAAGGGAGATAGGTTTGTCCAATTGAAACAAGGAATAAGGGTTGATTATGAGAATCAATGATTGGTGTTTGCTTCAATGATTCAATAAATGCAGTTTGTTTCATTGAATAGGCATTAAGCTTGAGTCATTGAATGAATGAGGGAAGCTCTACTCATTTAATGAAGACGTGCAGTCTTTATCATTGAATAAATAAGTGCAGGTTGGTTCATTGAATGAATGCGTTTTGCTCGTGGCGTTGAATGAATGGCTGGACCTCCACTCCTTTAATTAACACACACAGTGCATTTCCTTGAATGAATGGGTGCAGTTTGATTCACGAAGTAAATGAGTTAAGTTTGTTTGATTGACTCCATTAATACTGTTTGATTCATTGATTCAATGATTCAATGAATGTCGGTTGTTTTGTTAAATCGAAACGGTGAGCTTGTCACATTGAATGAAGGAGAAAATCTCTACTCATTGAATTAAGACGGGCAGTTTGGTTGGTGGAGTGAACGTGTGCAGTTGATTGAGACAATGTGTGAAGCTTGTGGCATTGAGCGAATGAGAGTAACTGTATTCATTAAATTGACAAATGCCGTTTGCTTCATGAACTAAATGTTTGCAATTTGTTTGATTGAATCAATGCCTTAGGCTTGTGGCATTGAACGAATGAGAGTACCTCTACTCTTTGAATTAACAAGTGCAGACTCTTTCATTGAATAAGCTTGTGCAGTTTCATTCACTAAATAAGCGTGTTAAGTTTGTTTCATTGAAACATGGAATAACGTTTGATTAAGTGACACAATCATTAAAGTTTGAATCAATGAATCAAGAATGCATATTGTTTCTTTAAATGAAAGCTTTATACATTGAATGAAGGAGAGAAGCTCTACTCAATGAATTAAGACTAGCAGTTTGGTTCATGGAGTGAATGTGTGCAGTTTGATTGAGACAATGTCTTAAGCTTGTGACATTGAATGAATGTGTAGCTGTATTCATTGAAATGACAATTGCAGTTTGATTCATGAATTAAATATGTGCTATTTGTTTGATTGAATCAATGCCTTAAGATTGTGGCATTGAACGAATGGGTGTACGAACGAATGAACGACTTATCATGTGCAGTCTGTTTCATTGAATGAACGAGTCTAGTAAGATTCCTTAAATAAGTGAGTTAGGTACGTTCGATTGAAACAAGGAATAAGGTTTGATTCATTGAATCAATTATTGCAGTTTGATTCAATGATTCATTGAATGCAGTTTGATACATTGAATGAAAGCTGAAAGCTTGACCTACTGATTGAATGAGAGTCGCTCTGTTCATTGTATTGACAAGTGCAGCCTCTTTCATCGAATGAACCTTTGCAGTTAGGTTCACTAAATAAGGGAGATAGGTTTGTCCAATTGAAACAGGAATAAGGTTTGATTCATTGAATCAATGATTGTAGTTTGATTGAATGATTCAATAAACGCAGTTTGTTTCATTGAATAGGCATTAAGCTTG
>NW_025173634.1:0-1884 GCF_004010195.1 Chiloscyllium plagiosum | reverse complement strand
ATCTTAATAATCCTGACCATAAACGCTCAACATGGTCTTCAGTTTTGATGCCATCTCTCTCGTGCTCTCTGTGACTCTGGATAGTGAGCAGAAGATTTGAATTGTTTTATTCCCAAGTTATCCATCCCCCCCTTGATTAGTTTGGATGTGGAGTTTGATCATTGATCTGACTGTATCATTATTGGTAGTCCGTATCTAGGAAAAATATTAAGTTTTCTTTCTACAATCTTTTTAACTGTGATGCTGCAAAATGAGATTGCCTCTGGATATCTAGTCGATACTTCCATTATTGTTAATAAGTACTTATTCCCACCTTTTGCTTGTGGTAGGGGACCTACGCAATCAATCAAGACTCTTGTGACAGGGTCGTCAAATGCTGGAATAGGTATTAAACATGCAAGTTTTATTACTGCCTGCGTGATATGTTTGACGGGTCTGGCAAACTTCAGCTACATCTTTGTATAGTCCAGCCCTGTAAACAAATCATTTTATTTTAGCTGGTGTTGTCCTCACCCCAAAATGACCTCCAACTGGTAGCTCAAGTGCCAATCGCAGCACCTCCTTTCTGGACCCAACAGGCAAAACAATTTGATGAATTTCTGCCATTCTGATCTGATTGAAAGTGTGGTGGTCTCCATTTCTTCATTAAGTCATAATTTGTTAAGTAATAACAGACAGGAATACTTTCTTCCTTCCTTGCTAAATGCCTTTTGATATAACTGTTTTAATTCCTCATCTTTCTGCTGCAAGTCAATCAACTTAGCAGAGCTGAAAATACTTGCATGTTTTTCCTACTTGCTCCTTCTCTGTTTTACTTATCTGATCAAAATAAGATTCGGATAACTCTACATCAGCCTCCATTTGATCCCTTCTGCTTCAACCTGAACATTGTGATCTGTGATCACACAGTCAGGGAAAATTCCTGGATAAACATTCTCCACGTCTTCCGTTGCCTGCATCTCCACTGGATTTTCGACTAGAGTAGGCAGCATACCAACTGACGAATCAACTATATCATTTGCAAGGACAAATTTTATTCCTGGAACTGAGAGTTTGGGGTCCAGTACTCCTATCACACATTATCTACTGTTCTCCCTTTACATTACTGAGCACTTTTTGTCTCACCATGAATTCTTGTTGCCAGCACATTTTCTGGCAATAGTCTCTCAGGCGTTAATACCTTCTCATCCCTCAGTACTGCAGACTGAGAAGATCCTGTCCCCTTCAATATTGGAACCGCCTTACCTATGACTCCTGGTCTATGTGAATAAACGTTACCCTTGTATGTATATTTTAAGCATATTTGGCACATATTCCTTGATCAACTTCTGATCATCTTGTACACTCTGAGGCAGTTGTCTAACTTCCCTTATCCTTTTTGTTACTGGTCCAATAAATCTTCCAGGGTTTTCTGGTTTTCCTACATCTGGTTTTCCAAGCCCACCAACACTGTGATTATGTGTGGCCCATTTTATTACAATGAGATCTACCTTTTCCTTTCCACGTGAGGATATCTCTTTGCTCCAATTTCTCTCCCTCATGTACTGAAATAGATTCTGAAAGCCAAACTGAATTTAAGGACCAATTGATAATCACCAGCCACTTTAGCTGATAACTTTGCTGTTTTAACTCTCTTTTTATCCACATGAGGTCGCACTGTTTCAAGCAGTGAATATTTGAATTTCTCCAAATTCCTTAGCGCTCGAAGTGCAACATAGGATTGCTTGCTTTTTTTCAAGCTCTTATTCATCTAACAAAATTACTCTGTTTGATCCTTTCAAACTTAATGTAGTTTTGACCAGGATCCCTCATTCGATTCCAGAAACCAGATCCGTCATCTGATAGGAATGCGAATGCCTCACTAGCCCTACCTAAAAGTTCAGT
>NW_025173633.1:0-1884 GCF_004010195.1 Chiloscyllium plagiosum | reverse complement strand
TCCGATAGCGTTGGGGCTTGAACGAGCACTTACATATCCGATAGTGCTGGTGTTTGAAGCAACACTTACATATCCGATAGTGTTGGGACTTGAAGCAGCACTTATTTATCCGATAGCGTTGGGGCTTGAACGAGCACTTACAGATCCGATAGTGCTGGGGATGGAAGCAACACTTTCATATCCGATAGTGCTGGGGCTTGAAGCAACACTTACACATCCGATAGTGCTGGGGCTTGAAGCAACGCTTACATATTCGATTGTGCTGGGATTTGAAGCAACACTTACATATCCGATAGTGATCGGGCTTGAAGCAACACTTCCATATCCGGTAGTGCTGGGCTTTGAAGCAACACTTACATATCCGATAGTGCTGGGGCTTGTAGCAGCACTTGCATATCCGATAGTGTTGGGGCTTGAAGCAACACTTACATATCCGATAGTGCTGGGACTTGAAGCAACACTTACATATCCGATAGTACTGGGGATTGAAGCAACCCTTACATATCCGATAGTCTTGGGGTTTGAAGCAGCACTTACATATTCGATAGTACTGGGGCATGAAGCAACACTTACATATCCGATAGTGCTGGGGCTTGAAGCTACATTTACATATCCGATAGTGCTGGGGCTTGAAGCAGCACTTACATATCCTATCGTGCTGCGGTTGAAGCAGCACTTAAATATCCGATCGTGCTTCGGCTTGAAGCAACACTTACATATCCGATAGTGCTGGGGCTTGAAGCAACACTTACATATCCGATAGTGCTGGGAATTGAAGCAACCCTTACATATCCGATAGTGTTGGGGGTTGAAGCAGCACTTACATATCCGATAGTGCTGGGGCTTGAAGGAACACTTACATATCCGATAGTGCTGGGGCTTGAAGGAACACTTACCTATCCGATAGTGTTGGGGCATGAAGCAGCACTTACATATCCGATAGTGCTGGGGCTTGAAGCAACATTTGCATATCCGATAGTGCTGGAGTTTGAAGCAACATTTACCTATCCGATAGTGTTGAGGCATGAAGCAACACTTACATATCAGATATTGCTGGGGCTTGAAGCAACACTTACATATCCGATAGTGCTGGGGTTTGAAGCAACACTTACCTATCCGATAGTGCTGGGGCTTGAAGCAGCACTTACATATCCGATAGTGTTGGGGTTTGAAGCAAAACGTATATATCCGATAGCGTTGGGGCATGAAGCAACATTTACATATCAGATAGCGCTGGCGTTTTAAGCAAAACTTACCTATCCGATAGTGCTGGGGCTTCAAGCAGCACTTACATATCCGATAGTGCTGGCGTTTAAAGCAACACTTACATATCCGATAGTTTGGGGCTTGATGCAACACTTACATATCCGATAGTGCTGGCGTTTTAAGCAACACTTACGTATCCAATAGTGCTGGGGCTTGAAGCAACACTTACATATCCGATAGTGCTGGTGTTTGAAGCAACACTTACATATCCGATAGTGTTGTGGTTTAAGCAACACTTACATATCCGATAGTGCTGGGGCTTGAAGCAGCACTTACATATCCGATAGTGTTGGGGCTTGAAGCAATACTAACACATCCGATAGTGCTGGGGCTGGAAGCAAGACTTACATATCCGATAGTGCTGTGGCTTGAAGCAACACTTCCATATCCGATAGCGTTGGGGCTTGAAGCAACACTTTCATATCCGATAGTTTTGGGGCATGAAGGAGCCCTTACATATCCGATAGTGCTGGGGTTTGAAGCAACATTTACATATCCGATAGGGCTGGGGCTTGAAGCAACACTTCCATATCCGATAGTGTTGGGGTTGAAGCAACACTTACATATCCGATAGTGTTGGGGTTTAAGCAACACTTACATATCCGATAATGTTGGGGC
>NW_025173632.1:0-1884 GCF_004010195.1 Chiloscyllium plagiosum | reverse complement strand
CATTGCACAAACGCAGTAACAGACTTCTACCAGGCCATGTGCAATCATTCTTCCTCGAACATTCACAGTATTCGACTCGAACTAGAGCAAAACCAGATGGTGCTGGAAAAACTCAGCATGTCTCGTAGCATCTGAAAAAAGAAATCAGAGTTAACATTACGAGTCCAGTGACCATTCCTCAGAGCTGACGATAGCTTGGAAAATGTTGGTCTATCTGCAGAAGGTGTGGCGGTTGGGGGAGTGTAAGGAGTAAAGGATATGTAGGGATCGAGTTCAAATGGAGAGAAGAACAGTTGGACAAAGGAGTGGATGATGATCTGGCTAGCAGGGTGAGTAGTTGTTAATGGAGAGTGCTAGTAGCGAACCATATGTGGTGTGTTATAGAAGGTTATGTGACAACATGGCCTGGCGAGTGGGATAGGGGAATAGGACATCAGAGAATTCAGGCCCTAAAAAAATTTAAATTGATATGTGGTCTGGAGACTGCAGACTCCCCAAATAGAAACTGAGGTTGTGCTCTTCCAGCATGCCTTGAGATTCGCTGGAACTCTTCTTGAAGACAGAACTTGGATGTTCTGCGGTGGGTCACCCAGTCCAAACTTCGTTTCCCAAGATAGTGGAAGCCACATTGCGAGCAGTGATTGTAGTAGAGTGGATTGTTTGAAGTGCAGTTCATGTGTTGATTCAACTGGAAGGTCTTTTTGGGCCATTGAAATCAAAGCAGGGAAAACGTCAATGGACAGGTGAGGAGAGAAAAGAAGCAAAAGGTGATATTATTAGAGAAATCATGAGGACAAGAAACCTAACAAAAAAGCACTTCACCTGAATGCTCGTCACATTCATAACATGGTTGAAGAGTTAATGGCACAAATCAAACCGAATGAAAATGATTTAACAGCCATTAGAGAGACACGGTTACAGGAAGGCCACGACTGTGAGTTAAATATCCAGGAGTACGAGAAAGGTCAGACAGCAGTGTAAAGAAGGTGGTGTCTCTCTGTTATTCAAGGCCGACATCAGGGCTGTATGGAGAGACAATATATGTTCATCTGAAAAAAGAAATCAGAGTTAACATTACGAGTCCAGTGACCATTCCTCAGAGCTGACGATAGCTTGGAAAATGTTGGTCTAAAAGTAGAAATTGTAAGAAGAACAAGTCACTGATAGGTGCAGACTATAGGCCAGCAAATAATAACATCACACTGGTAAATGCAATAAACAAACAAATAAGCAATGCCTGCAAAAGTGGGTCAGCTTTTATCATCTGGGAGTTTAATCTACATGTAGCTTGGTGAAACCAGCTCAGTCACAGTACCTTTGAGGCGGAGTTCGTTGAGAGTACCCGTGACAGTCATCTTGAACAATATGCAATGGAACCGACGAGGGAGAAAGCAATCCTCGATCTGGTACTGTGTAAAGGAACAGGAATAATTAATGATCTCATAGTTAGGGATCCTCTTGGAACGAATGATCACAGTATGGCAGAACTTAGAATTCAGATGGGGAGTGTCAAGAGAAGATCCAATACCAAGGTCCTGTGCATGTACAGGGGGCACAACAATAGAACGAGAGTGCACCTGGCTAAAGTAGACTGGAAGCAAAGGTTATATGGTGGCATAGATAAGGAGCAGTGGAGGACTCCCAAAAACGATGTTTTGTTAGAAGTGCTCATCAAAGGTATATTCAAGTGAAAAGGAAGGACTGTAAGAAAAGGAGTAAGAAAAGTGTCTTAGGAAATAAGGGAGGCTATCAAAGAAGGCATACCAAGTGGCCAAAAACAGCATGAAACTGGAAGGGTGGGAAAACTTTAAAGATAAACATGAGGCGAAAAAGAAACTAGTACAGAATACAACCCACCCTCTGACGACCCCTTCTCACGCCTCC
>NW_025173631.1:0-1884 GCF_004010195.1 Chiloscyllium plagiosum | reverse complement strand
TTTGCAGTCCTTGTTTTTACCAAAATAATTATTTTCCGGTTTCATTTCATTTCATTTCTGCTGCCGGGTTGCTCATAGTCATTCCCACGCAGCACAGAAATCCTGTGAAAATCAAACTGCGGATGCCGGCAACGCGAGATAAGCATAACCTACACATTTCCTGTGGTTGTTCGTGGACAATATGGGCAATTTCGCATGGCCAATCCACCTAACCTGCACATTTTCGGACTGCGATGGAAATTAGAGCACCCGGAGGAAACCTAAGCAGATATGGGGAGAAACACGGTGCAAGATCTTCACAAACAGTTGCCTAAGGGTGGAATCTAACTTGGATCCCTGGCGCTGGGAGGCAGCAGTGCCGACCCGCCCACAAGCAACGCCCATATGGCGAAAGGGTGTCCACAGTGAGAGTCCCTGCTTATGCGTAAATGCTAATAAATCTCTTAGGAGCCGTCATCCTTAAATGTGCTAAGGTTGAAGGAGCGCCTTAAAAAGGAGGTGCTCTTTCCATAAGTCAGGAGGAGCGGAGCTGTCCATTGTGCTAGTGCTGAAACTCCGCCAACTTTCAAACGCTGTCAAGTTGCACCTCTGCCTTCCTTCTCTTTGCGAGGTGCCCCGCTTTGTGCAGTGATGTGGTGCAGCCGAGTTCAGTGCGCCCTCGTCCTTCTCTTCATCGCCCTGGCAGTGCTGAGGGCGGGTGCTGCTCCCACACCCGACAGGTATCGCGAACTCCGTCAGACATCCATGGCTGCTGCAGGGCTCCGGAGTAAAGCGGTAAGAGCCCAGCCAAGGGAAACCCCCCTGTAATAAAGCGTTTAATTGAAATTGACACAAATAAGGGGAGATAATTGTTGCTCAATTTAAACTGGCTAAGAAGATGTTATGCTCATCAAATGATAACGTGGATGAATGACTTGTATGTGAGTTCCCTCGGATACTAAAGTGGCTCTGAGTGCGCTTGATCTAACCGGGAGAGATGGCCATGTTCAGCGAGACAGTCCGCTCCCTCTCCCCTGTTGATATCGTCACTCCCGTCAGACTGCAAACACACGGTTTGTAAGTTTCCGTAGTTTCTCGGTGCCCGCCCTCCCCATCTTCAGCCCAAACTCATTCCCTTGGTTTGAATTGATAATTGTTTTAGGAACCTCCAATTGCTCATCTGAAATGACGCAAACCGAGCAGCAAAGTCTCCTTTGGTTGGAAGAGATTTTGGTGTAAATTACAATGACCTGCGGACGTTGCAGTTTTGCAACAAAACCAGAAATTGTTGGCCAAACTCAGCAGGGATAGAAGCAGAGTTAATGTTTCGAAACCAATAACTCTTCATCAAAACTGTTCCTCCAGCAATTTCTGTTGCTGTAACTGATGTTAACCTCTCAGGTTTAGATATTCGATTTACGGGAAGCTCAAAGACCAGGTTAATCAGAACTGCAGGAAGAAAAGCGGTATCTGGCTCTTTTTTAAGGGATTCCTCCTTCATTCCAAGGTGCACTTTACCATGAGTAAGTCAGCTACTGAAGTATCCACACGGGATATGAAGGGAGCTGTACAATGTATTTGTTGCATTGTGATTTAATTGTTTATTGGGAAATTCATGTCCTGTTGGGCTCCAGATATAGGAAATTAGAGTATGTTCACCCAGTGGCACTCAGGGACTGATGGTTTGACACTGCTATACACATTCGCCCAGCTACGCTTTCAAATCCAGCATCTGGCGCTTTCATCAGCGCCAACTGAGAGAATTGTTCTGCCCTAAATATCCCCCTTTTTTTAATGTAGGAGCTGATCAAATACAATCTCATCCAATTACCCTCAGATCTGGCAAGCACTGAGAATGAAGCTTTAGATGGAGTGGATATGCCGGAGGAGCGGAGCAACCACAGG
>NW_025173630.1:0-1884 GCF_004010195.1 Chiloscyllium plagiosum | reverse complement strand
GTATTCTTCTATGTTCTATGTTCTATGTAACCCCCCACCCCAGATACACAGACACTCACACAAACCCCTACAGACACACACACTCCCACACTGACACATGCACTCTCTCACAGCCTTAGACTCCTTTACACTCACACACACACCTGCGCATGCACACACACACACATACACATATATGTTTGTGTGGTGAATTTGTACTTGCAAAGTTACATGGTACTTAGCTCAAAAACTGCATGAATCCATGTAAGACTCTGTTAACTCACTTTTTAGATTAGAATCTGTCTAAACAGTATGGCACAGACAGGGAACACAGGGGGCTAACACCTTCAACATCTTATCTGTGCTGATACCAATTGTTACAGTTAACCTGAGAAGGTAACTTTTAAAAAAAGTTTTGTGATTTACATTGAAACAAGTGAAACTAACATGGTGACTCTAACAGATGAGAGACTTAACAAACAATCAAGGTATTTTTCAATGTATAATTTCAGTTACATCACACTGTAAACTTTTGCTATAAATTCTGTGCCTTACATTCGTGTACTCCACAACCACGTGATAAAGGAGCAGCGCTCCGAAAGCTAGTGCTTCCAATTAAACCTGTTGGACCATAACCTGGTGTTGTGTGACTTTTAACTTTATCCCTGTATGTAGGTGTTAAACTCCAAAAGATAAATGTAATTAAATAGAATTGAAGTCCACCATTTAATGTGAGACCTTTGTTTGAGTCAAACACACTCCATTAAACCCACACTCTGCCGATTACTAACCATCCATATTTATATAACCAATTCAAACCCCATTAACTCTTAATGAACATATCGATCAGATGTTCTCTCGTTCCATTTGGTCTCAGATGTTATTAGATGACAATATAGGGATGCAGTAGTTATAATGGTTATGTTTCTGGATCAGTAATCCAGAGCCTCAAGCTGATGTCCCATGAGAGATGAGTTCAAATCCTACCGCAACAGCCTAGAATTTAATTTGTATTGAATTTAAATTGAATTCCTAACTCTGAAACAAAAGATTAATCTCATTCACAGTGGCAATGAAACCAAATTGTTGTAAAAACTTGGATTCTTCACCAAGCAGAAAAACTGAACGAACTGCAGATGCTGGGTATCGGAAACAGAAATAGTTTGCTGGAAAAGCTCAGCAGGTCTGGCAGCATCTGTGCAGAGAAGGGACACTCGACCTGAAACGTTAACTCTGATTTCTCTCCACAGATGCTGCCAGACCTGCTAAGCTTTTCCAGCAATCTCTATTCCTGTTGCCAGTGTTGTCGGACAGGGGATAAAACCAGCCATCCTCACTTGGTCTGGCCTAAATGTAACTCCACAGCCTTAGTGGAGTAGGAGATGTTAACATGACTGAGTGAGCCTCTCCATTTTATTAAATAGCTACAGGAAGGAAGACACCACTGGTCCATCTGTTCCTCTGGTCCCATCATCAGATCTTCAGCAACTTCTTAAGGTAGTGAGGACAGTGACATATCAGGCACCCACTTCATATTGACCTCATCCCAACCAGCCTTCCCTGTGCGTTTCTTACTGCCTGGACAGGCCTTTCAGGGCCAGGCCCAGCAGCGACTTCTGGGACTGTGTACATCAGGGGAACAGTGGTCACAATGGAGTTAGGCTGTTAATGTGGGAAGGTTAGGAAATAGAACCAGGTTACAGCAAATAATCTAGATTAGAGTGGTGCTGGAAAAGCACAGCAGGTCAGGAAGCATCCAATGAGCAAGAAAATTGACGTTTCAGGCAAAAGCTCTTCATTCCAAACATCGACTGTAACTGTCATAGTGTTAAAGGTTTAAATGGAGAGAAATTTGTTAAGTGTGTACAAGCCAATGTTCTGATTCAGTATGTGGATGTACCGACT
>NW_025173629.1:0-1884 GCF_004010195.1 Chiloscyllium plagiosum | reverse complement strand
CATTCAGGTAATAGTCGTTTTTCCGGGACTCTTCTGAAAATGATTGACTTCACGCTTATTACCATTGTATTCCATTTGCCCGACGTTTGCCCACTCACTTTGGGGATCTATATTACTCTTCATAGTTTCATAGTCCTCTGCACACTTTGCTCTGGCACTCATCTAAAGGCCAACTTCAAATTTTGACACCCTACACGTGGTCCACAAGTCCTTCTCATCTTTATAAAATGTGAATAATTGCAGTTCCATCACTGATTCCTGAGGCACTCTTCGAGTCACTGATTGCCTGCGAGAATAACACTCATTTCACCCCACTCTCTACTTCCTGGTAGTCATCCAGTTCTATGTCCAAATTAATACTTTACCCCAAACGTGTTTTGGAAATCTCAGTTCACCACAGCTACCGGGTACCCGGCGCTCTCTTTTCTCGTAATGCCTTCGTCGGTTTCCAGAAGATTTGTTCAGCATGTCGTGTCTTTCATTAAATCCTGCTGTGTCTGCTCAACGGGACAATTTCTCTCGAGATGCCTTGCACTTAATTCGTGATAATGTCCTCAAACATCTTCCCCACATCAGAGGTTATCCTAATTGGTGTACAATTGCTGATCTTTTCTCCAACTCCCATTTTGAATCGTGATGTCACATTCACTGACTTGCAATCCGCTGGAACTTCCCTAGAATGCAGCTAATTTTGGAAAATTAGCGCAAGTCCACTTGCTCTTTCTCCCTCCATCACTTTTCGTGTTCTGACATGCATTCCATCAGGTCCAGGAGACACGCCTATCCTCAGCTCCATTAGATTGCCCAACACCGCATTTCCGTAATAATGATTCTTTCCAGGTCCTCACATACCTTCATCTCTTTATCAAATACTGACATGTTATTACTTACACACTTTGAAGTCCGTCACAAAATACCTGTTCAATGCCTCTGCCGTTTAATCAGATCCAATTACTAAATGAACCTTCTCTTCCTCGAACTGACCAACGTTCACTTTAGCCATTCTAAAACGTTTTATATATTTATAGAAACTTCTGCTGTCTATTTTTATTTTCTGTGCTTTTTCTCATGTTCTATCTTAACTTTCTCTATCGTACTTTATGTGGGTTTCTACTGACGTTCAAAATTTTCCCAATCTTCCATTTTGTATACACTTTGGTCACTTTGTATGCCTTCTCTTTAAATATAATATCCTTAATATCCTTAAACACGCATGACAGACTACCCCTTTTGTCACAATCCTTCCTTTTCATTGGTATATATGTTTGCTTTGGACTTAGAAAAAATTGTTTTGTGAGTCCTTCACTGCTCGTCAACTCTCTCACCATAAAGTATTTGCTCCCAGTCTACTTTAGCCTAAGTCCTCCGTCTCTCTCTATTACAGTGTTACCTGCTTAAGCGTAGGACCATGGAATTGGATTTTATTTTCACAGTTTCTCTCTCTATTCTAAATTCAACCAGACTGTGATCACTCCTTCCAAGAGGATCTGTAATTATGAAGTCATTAATTATTCCTTTCTCATTACACAGGGCCACATCTCGGACAGCCAGCTCCTCATTGTACAAATTGTATTTTGACGTTCAAAACATTCCCGCAGTCAAGCCCAGATTTTTCGGAAACGCTGCTTTTCCGACATCTCTGATTAAAGAAAAACGCCAAGGACAGCTTAACCTTGTTAAAGGAGCAGCTTTGTCACAACACTCGACTTGGGACATCATCAAAAATGTTTTGTGAAAATCCATTGCTTCACCCCCATAATTTATTTACTCGTCTGTTTGTCAAATATGATTCGCCTTTAATAATTCGATATTGCCTTCACCTGTATTCATTACGTTTTAATTAAATCAATGTTCAAATTTCCCTGGTAATGCATCCTGTAGAAT
>NW_025173628.1:0-1884 GCF_004010195.1 Chiloscyllium plagiosum | reverse complement strand
AGAGAGGGAGAGAGATGGGGGTGGAACTGAGAGACCCCAGACTGTGTGCCGATGTCCCCTCTGCTCCTCAGGCTGTGTGTGATTCAGGATGTGTTGTCTGTCCGTACAGGTTCTGTACTCCTGTTGTCAGCTGAGTGAAAGTAGCTGTCAGCTGTTGGTGGATGAAGCTCTGGATAGTTTACTGCAGCTCCTCCATTGCAAGGTCAGTGAGAATCTGATAGACTGTACACGGCCGTATCGGGACCGGGGATAGGGAGGTGGCACGCCGTGTCCTCGCGGACCATGGACTCGCCAACTTTAAAGGCATTTAAATGGTCATTGGACAAACATGTGGACGTGAACGGAATAGTGTCATTTCCATTGACGGGCTTGAGATTGATTCCACAGGTTGGCCCAACATCGAGGGCCGAAGGGCCTGTACTGCGCTGTTGTGCTCTATGTGCTGTGAGTCTCACATTGTAGTAAGGAGAGGGCTGAAGATTGTGCCAGCTGGTTCCACACGGGATCTGGGTGCACGGCTGGGGACTGAATCCGTGCCAGTCCCTTTGCCATGGGTTCATCCTCCAGTAGGCTGGTCTGCAGCAGTGACATTTGAAACTCTGATTCGAGACGAGGAGTTTGAACTTTCTGTTTTGGAGTGTCCATTTCCCCTCTCCCTGATGTGTGTGTCTCTCTCTCTCTCTCTGCCGACTGCAGTTGGCTGTTGAAGACGTGGTCCTGTCGATGACACAGGAAGTGACCCTGTATCTGTTAACCGTCCTGCTGATCCAGTCAGACCGGGTCCCTGAAAGGTGAGCTCCTGACTCGGGCCATGACGGGCTGTCACTCATCGCCTTCTCAAAGCGGTCAGGTTCCAGCTCTCGGCGTTCCAACAACACTGTTGGGGAGAGCGAGACAGAGCGCGTGAGCGAGTGTGCCTGAGAAAGGGCAAGCGAGAGAGTGAGAGGTGAATCCAGTGCCCTCTGTGTCCATGATCCATCCGGCCCTCAGGGAGGGCCATCAGTCTGAATGTCTCGATTGGCTGCACGCTGTTCCAATCAGACCGGGAGTCTGTTGCTCAACTGCTGCCACACAGTCCCACCAATCCTCATGCCAGGATTTCACTCTCTCACTCTCTCTCGCCCTCTCTATTTGTCTCTCTCTCTCTCCCCCCCTCTTTGTCTCTCTTTGCCCCTTTCTCTCTGTCTCTCTCTCTCTTCCTCCCCCCCCCCACCTTTCTCTCAATCTCTTCCCCTCCCCCCCTTCTCTCAGTCTCTCTCACTCTCACTCTCTCCTTTCAGCTTGGAGCACTCGATTGAGGTCATTACCTCCATCTTCCACCAACCGTCTGCACCCACTCTCACAGTAAGTCAAAGCTGCTCCAAGATACACGCACATCATTAACACAGAATCCGACTGATACAGAAACACGACCATTATCTGGTGGCATTATTCCCGGACAGCCATCCTCGAGCTCACTGTGGGAGGGTCAGCGCTGAGGGAGCCCCGCACTGTGGGAGGGTCAGCACCAAGGGAGCCCCGCACTGTGGGGGGGGGGTCAGCGCTGAGGGAGCCCCGCACTATGGGAGGGTCAGCGCCGAGGGAGCCCCGCACTGTGGGAGGGTCAGCGCTGAGGGAGCCCCGCACTGTGGGAGGGTCAGCGTTGAGGGAGCCCCGCACTGTGGGAGGGTCAGCGCTGAGGGAGCCCCGCACTGTGGGAGGGTCAGCGCTGAGGGAGCCCCGCACTGTGGGAGGGTCAGCGTTGAGGGAGAACCGCACCGTGGGAGGGTCAGCTCCGAGGGAGCCCCGCACTGTGGGAGGATCAGCGCCAAGGGAGCCCCGCACTGTGGGAGGGTCAGCGCTGAGGGAGCCCCGCAATGTGGGAGGGTCAGCACCAAGGGAGCC
>NW_025173627.1:0-1884 GCF_004010195.1 Chiloscyllium plagiosum | reverse complement strand
CCCCCCGCCCCACCCCCACTCCATCCAGTATTGCACAAATGCAACCCACCACACTTCCCCTCAGCTCTGATGTGGAGTCATCTGGACTCGAAACGTTAGCTTGCTCTCTCTCTCTCTCTCTCTCTCCTGACCTGCTGTGATCTCCAGCAATTCCTGTTTTCAGGAAAGTTTGCAAGTTGCCACTTACGGTGCTACCTAAGTACCCAGGTAGGTACAGAATATTAAGTACAAATTCTTAGGAAGAATAAAGAAATATTCCATTATTACAGACCTTTAAAAGTCTAAAATCATTGTAATAAATTAGAAAAATGAAGAAATAAAATGTTCAGAATAACAGCCCACTAAAAAAAAGAGATTTAAGAGAAGATATGGTATATGCCCTACATATAGGTCACACATAGATCACTTGGAGATTACATATTGAGAAAAGGACAGAGGTGAATTGTGCTCTGGATTAATCTGACTGTAAGAGCTGGAGGGGATTACACGCAGTTTCAATCAGAACTTTCAAAAGGGATTTGGGTAAAGACTTGAAACAAAAGCCAGTCAGGGTTTCCGAGGCTTAATTGGATCATTCCTTGAAAGAGTTGACACCGACAGGCTCTGCCAATTTAACCAGAAGCATACATGATTGAATTGTCTTAATTCTCATTTTGAATTCTCTCCCAACAGTTCCTTCGTTTTGGGGATTGGTAAATTCCGCCTGGAACCTGTGCTCTGTTGGAAAGAGACAGTCTCCAATCAACATTGAGACCAGTCACATGATCTTTGACCCGTTTCTCAGCCCTCTGCGGATTAACACGGCTGGGAGGAAGGTCAGTGACAGAGAGCAATTCTCTCTACACCCTCTCTCTCCCTGAACTGTGGGCTCTCCCAGTGATCTCAGTCAGTGCCTGGAAACAGGAGAGGGTGGAATAATGCCGAGTAATGCTTTATTTTCCCTTCTCTCTTTTATTTGAACACTCTGTCCATGTTGACCTTTGATAATCTGCAAAAAAAATCAAAATTCACTTGAGATCACTCCCCAGCCTCAGAGAAATTTTCCTCCTTTAATTACTTTTCTCTCAACACTGAAATTAAATGGCTTGAATGGCAGGTAGACATGCTGAATGAATATTTATGAGTACATGTTTTATATACTTCTGACATTTCATCAAGGAATGTGCCACGGTGGGGTTTTCCAAGGGTACTCAGTAAAGAAGGCATGGACACACACACACAGTAACTCACACTTTCTTGAGAACCAGGGATGGCTTTATGGAACACTCTCAAATATCTGAGAGATCACAATGGAATAGAACAGAGAGGCTGTACAACTGACTCCCAGGGGAGCGGATGAGGTGAAACATGCTGATATACTTAAGGGATGTCTGGATATGTCCAAGGGGGAGAAGGGAATCGAAAGGTTAGAATGGCACAATAGGATAGTTAGGTGAGGAAAGATGGAGGAAAGTTCAAGGTGTTTTATCTACAAGATGCACTGTAGGAACTCAACAAAGATCCTCAGACAGCACCTTCCAAACCCCCAGCCACTTCCATCTGGAAGGACAAGGGCAGCAGATACATGGGAAAACCACCCCCTGTAAGGTCCCCTCCAAGCCCCTCCTCATCCTGACTTGGAAATATATCACCGTTCCTTCACTGTCACTGGGTCAGAATCCTGGGATTCCCTCCCTCAGGGCATTGTGGGTCAACCCACAGCACATGGACTGCAGGGGTTCAGGAAGGCAGCTCACCCCCACCTTCTCAAGGGGCAACTAGGGACGGGCAGGAAATGCTGGGCCCAGCCAGTGATGGCCACATCCCACAAGTGGATAAAGAAAGCATGAACTCTGATTAGGAAGGTAAAAGCAATGACTGCAGATGCTGGAAACCAGATTTTGG
>NW_025173626.1:0-1884 GCF_004010195.1 Chiloscyllium plagiosum | reverse complement strand
ACTAGAGGGCATAAGATTAAGGTGAGATGGGAATGATGTAAAAGAGACTCAAGGAGCAATTTCTTTCCCCACAGAGGGCGGTGCATGTATGAAATGAGTTGTCAGAGAAAATAGTAGAGGTGAGTACAATTAAAGAATTTAAAAGGCATCTGGATGGGTACGTGAATGGGAAGAGCTGAGAGCGACATGGGCCAAATATTGGCAAATGGGACGGCTTAAGTTTGGAAGATCCTGGTCAGCATGGTCAAGTTGTATCAAAGGGTCTGTTACTGTGCTCTATGACTCTATGACTCTATGACTCTATGTTTATCATATTCTTGAAAACCATATCTAAAAGCAATTACACTAGGCATTGATTAATTTGCTGTTTGTGTGGTCTTGTCTTGTCACAACTGTCTGCTGCATTATAACAGTTTGAACTTCAAAGACCTAAAGATTCACCTGTCCTCAACTTGTCAGGTACTAACCTACAAACATATGAAATAGGAACAGAAAGGCATTGTTCGACTGTTGAGCCATCTGCACTGTTAAATAACATAATGGCTGATCTGTTTGTGTTTTGAATTTCACATTCCCAACTCTTCCCAACAAACCTTGATTACTGTGCATTATTTCTGGATACCCCCAGTAATTATCCCATCTCCTTCTGTCATTCATCTAGTTTCACACAAAACCAAAAACTCACATTCAAAACAATAAAACCATATACAGATCTAACTAATGAATTCTGAAATGTGCACCTGAACTAAATGCCTCAGTGAAATCTTGATTTAATGAATGCCAAATCAACAATGTGAAGCTCATTCTGCACACTTCATACTAAAGCAAAACAAAATGGATGCTGAAAATCTTGGATAAGGGCAAAACTGTTGGCAAAACACAACCCATAAGATAGGGCCTGTCAAGAAAGAAACAGAGTTAACATTTAATCTGAAAATTGACTCTATTTTTCTCCTTGGGTATTCCTGAACTGCTAAGTTTTTCCAAAATCCTATGTAGTGAGTCAAGAAAAAAAAATGCTTGTGCATTGACAGACACCTTTGTATTCTCTCTGGCCACAGGTAAGGTCAGAGAGGACTGGAGATTATCCAATGTTGGACCACTGTTTAAAAGTAGCAGAGGTAATCCTGGAAATTACAGGGCTGTGAGTGGTGGAGAGATTATTGGAAAATATCCTCACTACAATATCTATATGCTTTTAGAAGCAAATTGACTTATTAGCGATAGCATGGTTTTGTGTGGGGGAGATTGTGCTTTACTAAGTTGTTCGAGGTTTTTTGAGGAGGCGATGAAGATAATTGATGAGGGAAAAGTGGTTTACATTGTCGGCATGGACTTTGGTAAAGCCTTTGACAAGGTCCCTCATGGCAGATAGCACAAAAGATGAAGTCACATGGTATCTTGGTGAGCTGGCACGATGGATACAGAACTGGTTCAGTCATAGGAGACAGAGGGTAGTGGTGAAAGAATACTTTTCAGAATGGAGGGCTGTGACTAGTGGTGTTCCACAGGGATCAGTGCTAGGAGTCTGCTGTTAGTGATCTACATAAATGATTTGGAGGAAAATGTAGCTGGTCTGATTAGTAGGTTTGAAGATGATACAAAGATTGGTGGAGTTGCATATAGTAAGGAGAACTGTCAGAAGATACAGCAGGATACAGATCAATGGAAGGCATGGGCACAAAAAGGCCAAATGAAGTTTAAGTCAGACAAATGTGAGGTGATGCATTTTAGAAGGTCAAGTACAGATGGAAATTACACAGTCAATGGCAGAACTCTTAGGAGTATTAATATGCAGAGGTTGCACAGATCACGGTGCAGGTAGTTAAAGTATTTAAAAAATGCCTAAGACATGGTTGCCTTCATTGGAAGAGGCACTGACTA
>NW_025173625.1:0-1884 GCF_004010195.1 Chiloscyllium plagiosum | reverse complement strand
TTTATCCCTTCACCTAACACTATGGGCAATTTAACATGGCCGATTCACCTATCCTGCACGTTTTTGGACTGTGGGAGGAAACCGGAGCACCTGGAGGAAACCCACGCAGACACGGGGAGAACTTGCAAACTCCACACAGTCAGTCGCCTGAGGCGGGAATTGAACCTGGGTCTCTGGCACTGTGAGGCAGCAGTGCTAACCACTGTGCCACCGTGCCGCCCACGTTTAAAGAGTAATTTACTTATAGTGTGGATACAGGCCCTTCGGCCCAACAAGTCCACACCGACCTGCTGAAGCACAACCCACCCAGACCCATTCCACTACATTTATCCCTTCACCTAACACTATGGGCAATTTAGCATGGCCGATTCACCTGTCCTGCACGTTTTTGGACTGTGGGAGGAAACCGGAGCAAACCCACGCAGACACGGGGAGAATGTGCAAACTCCACACAGTCAGTAGTTAAATCTTAACTGCCTTCTGGGGCAATGAGGGACAAGCAATAAACAGTGGCCTAGCCAGCGCCACCCTCATCTTGTGAACGAATGGAGAATAGAAAAGCTGGATCAAAATCCTGGAACTCCAGTCCCTAACAGCATTGTGGGTCCACCAACACCAAATGAACTGCAGGAGTTCAAGAAGGCAGCTCACCATCACTTTCTCAAGGGCACTAAATGCTGGCCAAGCCAACCAACAAAGAAAATCCCCTGATTGAATTAAAAAAAAGGACAACATTTTATCACTTGACATATTTTCTGTCATTGCACCATAGTCAATTATGCACAAAATAACAGCTGAACTCATCTATGTAAGCAATTGTTTCCATGGGTCAAGGTAGAGTTCTAGTATCAACATGACAGCTCCCAGCACACAGCTTCCAGCATCCCATCGGAAGACTTGAGCCTATTTCAGCTGCTCAGATGGACAGACATTAGGAATGCTGCCAAAAGTGTTGATCTGGAGAGAAGCGTTAATCTGAAGGTACAAAAATATCCAGGTCCACACATGTTCCACCACAGGTCAGTTCAGCAAAGCAGCAGAAATCACTGTCTGTCTACTCCTTCAATACAAGGTCCATTTTGCACATTTCAAACAGGTTGGAAGTGAATGCCCTGGCCTAGAAAAAGTTTGAACACGGGGTGGGGGAGGGGTCACTTAATTTACCTGGAGGGAGGGACACCGCTGGTGTCCTTGATCCCAGGACAGAGCTGGCACTATCCACTTCAGTGCCCGACTGGCATTCAATAGAGCAGGCCTTCCCAAAGGAGGTGACACAGGACTCCCATCAGTACTCCATCTGTGATGGAGACGTCCATCACCTGGACTGAATACTGCCTGAAATCTTCTTTCGTCTCCTTCGCAAACCTGCACTGCCATTTTTTGCTACTCCTATTTCTGCTTGATTGAACTCATCGAAGGTAAGTTTTCAGACGTTTGCCTGATTTGTGAATATTATTTGTCCTGTAATGGGTCAACAGCTCTGATGCTAATTAGAGGTAGGTTTGCTAGCACTCTTCGGGGGATTTAAACTAATTTGGTAGGGGGATGGGATCCGGACTTGTAGTCCAGCAAGTAGGTTAGCTGTTTTTCAGGATGTCCAAGAATGTAGGGAGGCTGTGGAGAAGGTAGCACTGACAGGGAATACTTGCGGACACAGAGATGGGTTCAAGTGTGTATACTTCAACGCAAGGAGTATCAGAAATAAGGTGGGTGAACTTAAGGCGTGGATTGGTACTTGGGACTACGATGTTGTGGCCACCACGGAAACGTGGATAGAAGAGGAACAGGAATGGCTGTTGGAGGTTCCTGGTTACAGATGTTTCAGTAAGATTAGGAAGGGTGGTAAAAAAGGAAGGGGGGTGGCGTTGCTAATTAGCAATGGAA
>NW_025173624.1:0-1884 GCF_004010195.1 Chiloscyllium plagiosum | reverse complement strand
CTTACATCTGCAGGTAGAAGACAGAGGGTAGTGATGGAGGGTTGTTTTTCAGACTGGACGCCTGTGACCAGTGGAGCGCCACAAGGATTGGAGCTGTGTTCACTTCTTTTAATCATTTTAATAAATGATTTGGATGTGAGCATAAGAGGTACAGTTACTAAGTTTGCCGATGACACAAACATTGGAGATGTAGTGGACAGTAAAGAAATGTCACCTCAGATTACAACGGGATATTGATCAGACGGGACAATGAACTGCAAAGTTGCAGATGGAGTTTAATTTACATGAAGTTGAGGTGCTGTATTTTGGTAAAGCACATCTTTGCAGGACTTATACACTTAATGGTAAGGTCCTAGGGAATGTTGCTGAACAGAGAGACCTTGCAGTGCAGGTTCATAACTCCTTGAACATGGAGTCTCAGGTCGGTATGTTAGTGAAGAAAGCATTTGGGGTGCTTTCCCTTATTGGTCAGAGTGTTGAGTACAGGAGTTGGGAGGTCATGTTGCGGTTGTACAGGACATTGTCAAAGCCCCTGTTGGAAAATTACGTGCAATTCTGGTCTCCTTCTTAGCGGCAAGAGATTGTTAAACTTGAACCGGTTCAGGAAAGATTGCAAGGATGTTGCAGTGTTTGAGGATTTGAGCTATTGGGAGAGGCTGAACAGTCTGGAGATGTTTTCCCTACAGCATTGGAGGCTGTGGGTTGACCTTATAGAGATGTACAAAATCATGAGGGGCATGGATAGGATAAATGTGCAAAGTCATTTCCTTGCAGTATGGGGGTTCAGAACAAGAGGGCATAGGTTTAGGGTGAGAGGGGAAAGATATAAAAGAGACCTAAAGGGTATTTTTTTTCACTCAGAGGGTGATGCGTGTATCGAATGTGCTGCCAGATGACGTCGTAGAGGCTAGTACAATTGCAACATTTAAAAGGCATCTGGGTGCGTATATGAATAAGAATGGTTTGGAGCGGTATCGACCAGGTGTTGGCAGGTGGGACTAGATTGGGTTTAGATATCTGGTCGGCATGGACGAGTTGGACCAAAGGGTCTGTTTCCATGCTGTACATATCTCTGACTCTACGACTCCATATTCTTTCTTCTGAAGAAGAAAGACATTGGCTCTGTGTTACTTCCGCTTCTGTCCCTGTTGGCAGAGTCTTATCTGTGTGCCGTGTCAGATAAAAAAATACAAATGTATATCTAATCCAATGCTGTGGCTCTCAAGGCAGTGTTTGATGAAGTCAGTGCCGATGGATCTTTATAATGTATCTAACGCCGAGCTGTTCCAGTGCTGCAAGTATTTCATTGAAATACTATGGAGGAAACTTCAGTTTCTGTGTCTAACCCAGTGTTGTCTCTGTCCCAATAATTTCAGATGTGACGGTGTGGATAAAGACTTAACACTGTTCTACTTAACCTAGCATTGATTCTTGGTTCCAATGTAGTGGGAAGTTGACTACCCTTAAGTGCACTCCCCTTAATTTCTTCAGTTCTTCAGTTCTTCATGAGGGCAGCCTAGACGTGCTGTACTTTGCATCAAACTGCATTCTGCATTTGGACTGTGTGCTCTTGACGAAGATAGTGTTATGTGAACAATGGTCAGGATCGAACTCATGCTGCACCTGCTTCGCATATGTCTAACGGGGGCAGTGAAGAGGATACCTGACTTTCAGCTTAAAAGTGCATATAAATGTTTACACTGTATTGAAACACGTGCTGTTCCTGCTCAGTTATTAATTCACGAGCCAGGTCAGGGTGAGAGTACACGTGACTTAACCCCATGGTGAAATTGTTCAGGGATTATTTCATGTAGTGGAGGAAATGTACCTATCAGCCTACTGTATATTTCTTGGGCATCTTTGGTCGGCATAGCATAGGGATAG
>NW_025173623.1:0-1884 GCF_004010195.1 Chiloscyllium plagiosum | reverse complement strand
CGTCCGGGCCGAGTTCACCATTCTCTAACCGTCTCTGATTTTGAATGATACAGTTACCATACCAGGTAGTGATACATCCAGACAGAATGCTCTTGATGGCAAGGGTATTCACCTTCGTGGCAAATTTCGTCAGCTGTCTGAGGAAGAAGAGACGTTGTTGGGCCTTTGTAACCAGTGCGTCCACGTGAAGAGTCCAGGAAAGCTTGTTGTGGAAGACCACTCCCAGGAACTTGACACTCTCCATTTGTTCCACCTCTGTGCAGTTAATGTGTAGGAGGGGCATGAGTAACATCCCGCCAAAAGTCACTAATGAGTTCTTTTGGTTTTGCTGACATTGAGAGCTAGGTTGTTCTCAGTGCACCATTTTTCCAGGTCTTCCACCCAGTGTCTGTAGTCTGTTTCGTCGCCATCTGAGATTTGAGTAACTATGGTGGTGTCATCAGTGAACTTGTAAGTGGCATTAGTCTGGTATTTGGCGACACAGTCATGGGTACGTAGTGAGTACAGAAGGGGGCTGAGTATGCATTCCTGGGGTCTCCAGTGTTGAGTGTTAGTGAGGATGAAATATTGTCCCCAACCTTCACTGATTGTGGCCTGTGGGTCAGGAAACTGAGGATCCAGTTGCAGAGAGTGGGGCTTAGTCCGAGATCACTAAGTTTAGTAATCGGTCTCGAGGGGATACTAGTGTTGAACTGTAGTGAATGAGTAGGATTCTTACATAGCTGTTCTTGGTGTCAAGATGTTCTAGGGAGGACTGAAGGGCAAGTGATATGGCATCTGACGTGGAAATGTTGGTCCGATAGGCAAATTCGAGTGGGTCAGTGGGATGTGAATGGATCTAGACCAGGAAAATTGGAGTCTAAGATTGACAGGCAAATTTTTTAGGGTCAGTGTTTCTCCTTTTAAAGGAGAAAGCGTTCTGGTATAATAGAGGTGTATTCCCACAAGACAAGAGGGAGAGTGTACAATGACCAGAGAAAGGACATGTCAAAGTGGGAACTGATTTATAAAGTTGAGGGCAAGTGAGAAGGGAAATAAGAGGCAGAGAAATATGAAATAAGACTGGCAGCTAACACAACAGGAAATCCTAAATATAAATGATAAAAATGGGGCGAATTAGGAACCAAAAGCTGATTTGTGCTTGGAGGCAGAGGACGTGACTGAGGTATTAAATGATTACTTTGCATATATCTTCATAGGAACAGCACTGCTGAAGTCACATTGTAGGTAGCTGAGGTACTAAAATGTGGTACTGCACAGGAAATTAAAAGTCACGAGAACTGGATCAGAGGCAGCCAAGGATGCTCAGGGAAGTTCGGCCGGAAATCTGAGTAATTGAATATAATCTTTCAATCCGGCTTGGTACAAGCAACTGGAGAATTGAAAATATTAAGCTTTTTTCAAAGAAGTGTGCAAGGATAAATCCAGTAGCTACAGGCTAGTTAATTTTATCTCTGTATTAGGAAAGCTTTTAGAAATTATAATCGTGGCCCACATTAATATTCACTTGAACTAGTGTGAATCATTTATTGCTTGAAAATCATGTTTAACTATGTAGGGCTGACAAAGGCACTGAGATTGAAGTCCGTATGACATTTGATCAAGTGCCACATAGCAGGCTTCTCAGCAAAGTTCGATCCTCTCGATGAAAGTTAATGGTAGCAGGATGAATAAGAGATTGGATGAGTGACTAAGAAAATGAAAATTTGTTTGTTAGATTGATGAAGATATGTAACTGGACGCCCAAGAAAGAGTTTTTAGATCCACTGCTTTTCTTGTGTGGAGAAGAGAAATTAAGAAAATTTGCTAGTGGTGTCATGAGGGGGTTGGCTAAAATAAATGGGGAAAATCTGTTAGCCTTGGTGAAATTTGAGAACTAGAGGA
>NW_025173622.1:0-1884 GCF_004010195.1 Chiloscyllium plagiosum | reverse complement strand
TCTCCTAATTTCACCAACTACCTTTCATTAAATGAGCTCTAATTCCCAGTAATTCCACATTTTATTTCCCTGAGTTAACCAGACGATGCTAAAAACTGAGAATGCAAATATCAGTGTTGGACAGATTGTGGCACAAATCCTATTTCCTCATTGACAATTGGTTCCTTTGCCAGGTATCACCAGTCCGTTCTTACCTTTCACCATGATCAATGTGACATGTCAGTTACCCTTGTTGAACACACAATCAGATAGAGCCAGAGACTTGGAGACAGATGACAGCACGGAAAGCAGCCACACGGCGTTTCGGGTTTGTCTCAGTGAAGCCCCATCAACGTTGTGCCTGAAGGATGCTTGAACCAGCTTAGATCGGAGGGGCTAACGTTCTCCACACTGAGTTTTTCCAGACACGCAAATTCAGCACGATTCCTATCATCCATTTTATCCACATCACAAACACTCTGTCCATCGATCAATCTTTTTTCCTTCAAAGAAATTCTCCCAAATTGAGCAAGGCACAGCCTTCACTGAGAAACCCATGTTGACTCTACTGGATTAATCACTCACAGTTGAAATAACCATTTAGAGAATCTCTCAGAGTTTTGCCCGCTCTGGAAGTGTAACAGCAGCTGGTATCCCATCCTAAAACGTTTGGAAAACTTCTGACAGATGGATCTCATTAACTTCATCTCGGGGTTATCCATTAAACATTGCTTCAAACGTGCCAACGTGCGATGGCTGAGATTGGAACCCATACCAACTGCTTGGAAGGCAGCCATGCTACCTCCAATACCCCCATCCCCCAGCCAGCTGGGTGCTTGCTATTCTCAAGCACACTTAACAACACCGCCATCATCACTAATTGAATTGGGGCTGAAATAAAAACAGAAATAGCTGGCGAAGCGGTCCTGCTGAGTTTCCCCAACAATCTCCATGTTGGGGTTCAGCTCTCCAGGATCTGCAGGACTGTGTTTATAATCCCAGAGATGTTCACCCACGGAAGGGGATGTTGGATCAAGTGACGGTTTACCTCATTCATTGAAGCAGATGTCAAGGAGCATCTTAAACCGGAGAGGGATCGGGGAGATTGGAGCCGTTTAGATAGAGAGTACAGACGTTAAGACAGTTCAGCTCAAAGCACGGCGCTTAATGTTGCCCCGATTAAAATATTGAAGATGGCAGAGGGTCGGATGAGCTGAGACAGGGTGGGAGCTGGGCGATATTGATGTTGTGGAAGGACAGTGTGTGCATCTGATCACATTCTGTCAGTCTGACTAATAGCAGTCATTCCCGGCACTGGATTAATTGAGGGGTGAAGTGTCATTGAACAGAGCGGACTGTCCATGTTATTCTGTTCCTGACTCTCCAGCTCCCGCTCTGTCAATGACCTCTGTTAGTCTCCCAGGAAATGTGCATTCTCCAAGACTGTCCAGTCGAATGAATATCATTCCTAAATAACTCCTGTCCGAGGTAATAATGATCAATGTGTCTGTGTCTCCTCTTCTGTTCTGTACATGTCATTGTTCAGGATTAGGACATTGAGGATGTTATGAAACAAATCAAACCCCCCAAAAATATATTAAGAAAATGGCGCAGGCCTTTTAAAAAAAATTCTCAAGGTAAGTGTCAGGCATTGTAATTCAATTGTTCAATCTGCCAGGCTTGAAGCAAAACACACTTTACTCCACACTATTGATAAAATACAAACAAAAGAAAGAAATATTGGAATAACGTAACTCTATTGGAAAACTTAACTGGCTGACAGATTATTTAATTACTGACCAGCAACTTTTCCAATTTAGTAACACTCCATAAAACACAGGCTTAGCAAAGGTGAATCCAGTAAAATAGATAGTCTCACATGGAATTCTGGACAAGGATTGTAAC
>NW_025173621.1:0-1884 GCF_004010195.1 Chiloscyllium plagiosum | reverse complement strand
TAAAAGTGCAATCTTTTACAATCTTTTACTATATATTTTGTGTCTTATGAACCTCCTTCACAGCTGTCTGATGGGTGAGTAGGCCACGGCAAGCTCATGCTTCCAAATACCCAAATAAACTGCTGGACTGTAAACTGGCGTTGCGTAATTTTTGAATTAGCTCTGTGTAATACTAAAGTATGTGATCACAAGGCCTGCTGTGTGGGGCTGAGCGATGGGACATTTTACAGTTCACACCCTAAAGTTATTGAACTCTCTATTGTGCCCTTCAAGCCGTAACATCCGAGAAATCCTGTCCCTCCTGACCATCCTACTACATTGTTTCTTCACTCTCACAGCCCCACGGCACCTTCCCCTGCAGTCGCCCAAGGTGGGCAGGTGTCCATTTAGCTGTTCCCTCCTCAACATTTAGGAGTGCAAACATGCCTTCCACGTGAAGCAGTACGTTACCTGTACTTCATATATTCTTGTTAACTGTTGTCACTGTTGATATTATGTATTCTTCTACATTGGGGATACCATGGGAAGACCAGGTGACCATTACACCTGTTTTTCTGTCCGCAAGAGTGACTCTAAGCTTTCAGTTCCCTGCCACTTCAAGACGCCATCCTGTTCCCTGGCCGATACCTCATTGTCAGGCTTGTTGTAATGCTCCAGCGAAGGTCAGCTGGAAGAACGATACAGGTTAACCGCGCTATCTGAAAGTAGAGCGTTCCTGTGAAACCTTGCATCTGCCAATATGGCACAGAGTGAAGAAGCAGTTATCATGAATTTTCATGAGAAAAAAAAATTGAGCGTTCCAAGATCTCAAAAAACCAGAATCATACAAATAACAAACAAAAACCAGAAATAACACTAAGATATGTTAAAAATAGGAATGAAATGCTAATAAATTGGGAAGACTAGAGAGCACACTAGAAAGCTGACAAGTAGTGGTGGTGATGATGGTGTGTTCGGTTGAGTTGTTGGAGATCGGATTGTGGGAGGCAGACCATCCTGGTTGGAGGAGAAAGAGGAAGAGTGACATCTATGAACAGTTCCAGGGAAGACAATTGGCGGCCCTAGTCTCACAGTTCGAGCATTTTCATAAAAGTGAAAACCGTCTTTCTTTAAGCAAAAATAGCGATTATTTCAGGTCTTTTGTAAAGGTGAATAGATACGGGGAATACATGTACCTCATTCTTTGCGTGGCCGCACTGCAGCTTTCAGGATTCAATGTCGAGTCCAATAGCTTTAGTGCTTGAACTCAGCTATGTCACTGCTCTTAGCCCTGCACATCCACCCTTGTGATAATCATTCTACAAATACACATAACACATTGACAGCAACCCACTATCTGCACTAACAGTCTCTATTAACAGCTATTCACTCAAGGAGCCAGTTCACTGTCCATTTTGTTCAACTGTCCTCTCTCTCCTTTGGCTGTATCCCTACAATTTCAAAAGATTTAACCCCGTTCCCACACAGTGCATACTTCTTAAAACATGCATGTTCCGAGTTACCAGCAATTCTGAAGAAGAGTCACCAGAACGGAAATATTAACACTGATTTTCTTCATGGATACTGCCTTTTTCGGAAATTTCTGTTCTGCTTACAAGAAGTTATAATTTGGTGAAGAAAGCGATCAGTCTCCGAGCAAATAGAATGCAGTACAGGTTTACATGAAAATATTTATCTTGGATAATCAAAACGAAGCAATCTTTCTAAGTACCGAGAGATGTGAAATGCAGCACTGTCTGAGTGTTTTCCATGATTCACAATTGGTTATGCTGTAGTTAAAGCAGACAGCTTACGAAAGCGAAGGGTATATCTTAATTTGTCAAGGTGAGAATTCTTTGCAAATTTGGGAAGGTCGTGATTAAGTTATGCGTGACATTGTTGAGA
>NW_025173620.1:0-1884 GCF_004010195.1 Chiloscyllium plagiosum | reverse complement strand
CTCACTGTATATCTGTTATATTCCTGATGAAGGCCTTTTGCCTGAAAAGTCGATTTTCCTGCTCCTCGAATGCTGCCAGACCTGCTGTGCTTTTCCAGCACCACTCTGATGTAAATCTTGTTTCCAGCATCTACAGTCCTCACTTTTGCCATATCTGTTAAAGCACCTACACCCGAACGAGGCTCTTGCTCTACCACTCTCTATTGCATGCAACACTCTTTTTCCTTCACTCTCTGTCACTGAAAGCAAATTGAGTTTGAATTTATAGTTTTGCTAACATCGAACCACTAAGGTGATTTAAAAATGCGGACATTTTGAAAGTTGGAGAGAGAGAAGCCTATGGATCAACCATCTTGCTCTGCAAGACATTAGGAAATACTCTTTATCAAAGATATCTGTTCATATGAAAGATCTTCACAGTAAACAGAAATATGATGACCCAGGGAATTCAACAGCCTGACGAGTGAGATCACAGAGGATGACTGTGGCTGTGTGATTTTGAAATTAAGCTGATGTAATCTTCATAAGTGTCTTATTGAAACAGCATTACGTTATTTACTTGGAGTGAGATAATCAGCAGTTGTGGTGGGGATTAGATTTGTGAATACTTGTTGTGTAATGTTCACTTTTAGAGTTAAAATAAATTGACATTATTTTCTTTAAATAGTGAAATGTGGGAGTTCTCTGTCACTCATATTCTAATAGATTACGAGGTGAGGAGAGCTTTCCTGGGTGTTCACTTTAATTAATAGAGGGGTTCACCGCCATGTTGTAGCACTTGCAAAGACCAACAGAGAGCAACGAAAAAATAAATAAGGAGTTAGAAAATTAAATATGAGTGTAAGTAAGCCAATCTTGTAAAGAAAGATTGTAAGAGCTTGTTTCAATACATAACATGCAAACGAGAGGCAAAACTGGGCATTTGATCACTAGAAACCGACTCTCGAGAGATAGTAGTGTGGAACAAGCAAATGGCCGAGGAGCTGAATAATGACTTCGCGTCAGTCTTCACGGTGGAAGACACGAGTAATATCCCAAAAATTGAAAAAAAGTGAGTGGACAGAGATGGTGGCGGCCATCACCAAGGAGAAAGTGCTGGGAAAAACTGAATGGCCTGACGGTAATTAAATCACCTGGACCAGATGGACTCCAATCCAGAGTTATAAGGCAGATAGCTGATGACACAGTGATGGCATTGGTAGTGATCTTTCAGGAGTCGCGCCAATCAGGGAGATTCCCAGAGGACTGGAAAATCGCTAACGTGATACCCCTGTTTAAAAAAGAGTTAAACAAAATACTGAAACTTACAGACTGACTAATCTAAACTTGGCTGTGTGTAAGATCCTGGAGTCCATTGTGAAGGATGAGATTTTTTAATACTTGGAGGTGGATGGTAAAGTAGGACAAAGTTAGCATGTTTTCATTAAGGGGATGTCATGCCTGGAAAATCAGCCAGAAAATCTTGAGGACGTAAAGAGCAGCTTTGAACAAGGAAAGCCAATGAATATCATCCACCTGGACATCCAGAAAGTCTTTGACAATGTGTTGACAGGAGGCTACTGTGTAAGGCAAGGGCCCATTGTGTTCGCGGCAAGGTGCTAACATGGATAGAAGTTTGGCTGTCTGGCAGGAAGCAGAGTGTCGATGAAAGGGTCCTTCTCAGGTTGACAGAAGGTGTCAAGTGGTGTTCCCTATGGCTCAGTGTTGGGATCACAAGTTTTCACTTGATACATTAACAATCCAGATGAAGGAACTGAAGACATTATGGCTACATTTGAAGATGATACAATTATAGGTGTAGGGACAGGTCGGCTCGAGAAGGATTTGGACAGATTAGGATATTGGGCAAAGAAGTGGTAAATGCAGTACAAAGTGGGAAATTGT
>NW_025173619.1:0-1884 GCF_004010195.1 Chiloscyllium plagiosum | reverse complement strand
ATACAATTAGTTCAGTTTGCAATTATGGTTGGCCTGGACTGGTTGGACCACAGGGCCTGTTTCCTTGCTCTATAACATTATGACTCTAATCCTCACTAACTCTAAATCCCTCCATCCTCAACTCTCCCGTTCACTACCACCTCATCCAGCCTCACAATTCTTCCTTATTTATATAATTCCTCACCAGTCACAGAACGCTCCCTATCTCATGTCCTCCAGTTTCTCAAATCTCTGCGATATGTGCCTTTCTTTAGTTCCAGCCTTGAGGATGCCCTCATTCACTCCGATTGATTGGAAGACAAACTGGTACGGCCTGGTCCTCCAGTACGGCCCTCTGCCCCCTATTGGCCTGCGCTGACATCAATCATCAGGGCCCATTGTGAGGTGAGTGGTGGGATCCTCCCTCTCTCTGCCCTGGATGAGCTACAACATTCACACTCAATGGGGCAGTATCACAGAGCACAGGGGTTGGGGCTATTCAGCCTATTTGGACTGTACCCTTTCCCTATGGAGATGCTGCAAATGTGTCCAAATTCCCTTCCCATTTGCCCATAACCCCCCAAATCTTCCCTTAAAAAGTAAAATTCCAAATCTGTTTATGAATAACTGCTGAGTCTGTGTCCAGCTGCCATTCAGACTGTTCCAGATACTCAGAACTTACTGAATAATGTTCACATTATTTGCCAATTACCTGAAAATAGTTACTAAAATTGTGACATTGTTAACATTTCCACTCTCTCTGCAGATTAGATATCCTAGAAACAAATTTGCAACTGGTCAAAATCACTGCTTAACCTTCTCAGCTCCAAGGACAATTATCTGTGCTTCTGCTAGCTCTCCACAAAAGAGGAACACATCTTATTTTAATTTATTAGTGTCATAGAGATGTACAGCACAGAAACAGACCTTTGGTCCAATTTGTCCATGCCAAATAGGAATCCTCAACAAATGGAGCCCCATTTGCCAGCTATTGGTCCGTATCGTTGGAAACTCTTCCTCTTCATGTATCCAATCGGATGCCTTTCAAATGTTGTAATTGTATCGGCTTCCACTATTTCATCTGGCAGTTCATTCCACACATACACCAGACACAGCTTGAAAGCTTTGCCCCTTAGATCCGTTTTTAATCTTTGCCCTCTCAACCTAAGCCCATGTGATCTTATTTTGATCCCACCTAACTGGGGGAAAGGACCCTGGCTGTTCACCTTATCCATGCCCTTCATGATTTTATAAATCTCCATGAAGTCACCTCCCAGTCTTTGACTCTCCAGGGAAATTAACTCTGGCCTATTCAGCCTCTCCCTGTAGTCCAAATCCTCCAACCCTAGCAAAGTCTTTGTAAATCTTGTCTGAACTCTTTCAAGATTCACAACATCCTTTCCAGAACAGGGAATTTCGAACTTAAAACAGAATTCCTGAAATGGCTTAATCCATGCCCTGTCCAACCACAATTTGACGTCCCAGCTTCTGTACTCAGTGCATTGACCAATAAATATAAGCATACCAAATCCCACCTTCACTAGTCTGCCTACCTGCGACTCTACTTTCAAGGAACAATGAACCTGCACTCCATGGTCTCTATGTTCAGCAACATTCCCAAGGACTTTACCATTAAGTGTACAAGTCCTGCTCTGATTTGCCTTTCCAAAATCCAACAGCTTACATTTGTCTAAATTGAACCCAGTCTGCCATTCCTCGCTCCAATGGCCCATCTGGTCAAGATACTGTTGCATTCTGAACTTGTCCACTTCTTCATTGTCCACGACACCTCCAATTTTGGTGTCTTCTGTAAACCCACTGACCATATCTCATACTCACACCCAAGTCATTAATTTAAGGACCCAATATACGTTCCTGCAGGACAATGCTGCTCACAGACCTCCA
>NW_025173618.1:0-1884 GCF_004010195.1 Chiloscyllium plagiosum | reverse complement strand
ACTCACACACACACACACACCAAGGGGTCACCCACACTGCCTCGCTGTCCCATTCATAGACTCGTCCAGTGGAGAGGCAGGCCTTTCAGCCCATCAAGACCACACCAACCCTCCAAAGAATTTCCCAACCAAACCCAACCCTCTGAAACCCTTCAATTCCCAAGGCCAATCCACCCTAACCTGCACGTCCCTGGACACCAAGGGACAATTTCCCATGGCCAATCCACCCTAACCTGCACATCCCTGGGCACAATGGGACAATTTCCCATGGAAAATCCACTGTGGGATGAAACCCACACAGAAACAGGGAGAATGTACAAACTTCACACAGACAGTCGCCCGAGGGTGGGATCGAACCCGGCTCCTTGGCACTGGGAGGCAGCCGTGCTAACCCACTGAGACACCGTACCACAACATCATTTACCGTTATCTGATTTTAACCCGACTCTCCTGCATCTCCCCTTCGCCCCTCCACGACCCGGATAATCTTCCACCCCCTTGTTCGCCGAGAATTTATCTCCCTCCGCCTTCCAAAAAAATTTAACTAATCTGCATCCCCTGCATCTTGAGGAAGGGAATTCCAAAGATTCACAAAGAAAAAAGTGTTTCCTCAACCTTGTAAAAAATGGCTGACCCCTCTCTATTTCGAGATTCTCCCAGCCAGAGGAAACATCCTTCCCACATCCAGGTCCACCTCAGGAACGTACCTGTTCCAATAAAGTCACCTCTGACCCCTCTAAACTCCAGGGGATACAGTCCCAGTCTGTCCGGCCTTTCCCCATTCGGCTACCCACTCATCCCAGTCCATTAAACCTTCCCTGAGCTGCATCCAGTGCATTAACGCCCTGCTGTCAGTGCACTGTCCAGTCCTGTATCCTGTACTCCACCCACACTCTCACCAATGCCCTCTCTCACTGTAGCGTGACCTCCCTGCACTTGTATTCGATTCCCCTCATGATAGAACATTACATTTCTTCAACAAAAGAAAACTGAGGCAGAAAGAGGAAATTGCTGGAGAAACTCAGCAGGTTTGGCAGCATCAGCAGAGAGAGAGAGAGAGGGAGAGGGAGAGAGAGAGAGGGAGAGAGAGAGAGAGAGAGAGAGGGGGAGAGAAACAGAGGAAAGATTTCGGGACTGGAACTGGTCTGGACTGGAAGAATTAACTCTCTCTCTCCTCCACTGAATTTCTCCAGCAATTTCTGTCTTTGTCCGATATTCTGTCAGCTTTTGGGTATAAACTCTGTGTCCTATGATCTTATTCTCCACAACCTCCCTCTGCATCGTCGAGTTCTCTCAGCCCTCGCTGTTTGCAGATGCCTGACACAAGGCATGTTTCGTTGAACAGGATGTGGTGGACAATGTAAGACCAGGAGGGGTTTGTGCTGGAACTGGATCAGACATGAGTGAGGCCCCAGTTGGAACGTAGTGTCTACCCCTCTCTCAGGAAGGAAGGGAGCAGACAGGAGACAATGCAGATGGGGACTCGGAAACGATGTTGTCCGGACAGGAAAGTACTGGGGAGCAGGAAGGTTGGAGCGAGCTGGACATCCTGTGGGAGACAAGAGACTGGGGAGCGAGTTAATAAAAAAGCTGAGGGCCCTGGAGAGGGTGGATAGGACGGAGTGAGCCCCCTCGAGGGAATGAAAGGTCAAATCCCAGGAATAATATTGGAGCTGAGGACGGGGAACGTCAGGAAGCCACCATACGAGAATATGGACAAAGTTATGGATCGCATCATCGGAATATGAGAGGGCCTGCAGGATCAGACCATGGGATAAAAGGTGGGATTAGATTCGAGGGCAAGGAGCGAACTCAACGGGCTGAAGAGCCTTGCTGCCATCTGCTTTACAGCCTCCAGCCTTGAGAAGCTCGACACCATCCAGG
>NW_025173617.1:1677-1884 GCF_004010195.1 Chiloscyllium plagiosum | reverse complement strand
AGTAATTCATGTGCTAGCCAAAGCACTTCCTGTTTCTATGCAACTGGCAACGCAATCTGGTGCACTTCCCCACTGCTCCGCTGCACTAACCTGCCATGGTCTCCATTTTCGCCTTTGGATTCTCTCCTTAAGAGAATAACCCTTGGAATACATTCTTTCAGGATTAAACACCTCTGCCTGACCCTCTGTCTGTTCAGGGTTTCCCTG
>NW_025173617.1:0-1634 GCF_004010195.1 Chiloscyllium plagiosum | reverse complement strand
TCTTTAGTGCTTCCTTCTTGCTGTAACTTATCTTTTTTATTCCGCAGTCTGGAAAAAAATCCAAGATATATTTTTAAAAGACCTCAGTTCCTTGGTCCTCCTTCAGCTTCTGCACACAAGGGGTATCACTCCCACCTTGGATCCTACTAGGTTATTTCCAAGAACAAACTGTATTCCTGGAAGTAACAATCTGTCAGTAACTCTCGCTATCACTTCCCCAAACTTGATTTGGCTCTCCAACCTGATCTTAGACAGAGGAATGCAAATTTTCAGTCCATCGATTCCACAAATTACCACTCTTGTAGAAAAGTGTTCAGAAGGAGTGCAAATACTTTCATCTCTGAGTATTAGACACTCACCAGATCCTGTATCTCTTGAAATTGCAACTTCTTTCCTTTCTCCCCCAGTTCTTCCTGAGTAAACGTTACCCACAGAGGTGAAGACTTCATTGAGATCAGGCACTAACTCAACACGTAGTCCCTGGGTATTCTGTGCACTCTCCTGCAGCTCCTTGACCTCTATTGAGGTTCCCTTTACTACTTCCACTAATCCCACCAGCTTTGTCTCTTTCACCACATCTGAGTGAAAGAAACCCCCTGATTTCCACTCTGTAAAGAAAAACATTACCATTCATTCTTCTAACTCAGTAGTGAACACTAAACTAAAACAATGAACAAACCCAATCCCCTTTTCCCTATCTGACCCCAATCCAATTAAAATGCTGCTTCAATAACACAATTACGAAACATTAAATTAATTCCATCTCTCAAAGTCCATACAGTAGCGTATGCTGCTTTCCTTCTCCTCTTCTGAATGTGCTGTTTACTTCCATCCTTTTAATCCTGCTGTTTCCCCCTGAGCTGTTTTGACTGTGAGTATCTTTGTATAAAATTCCTTTGTACCTTTAATAATGGGTGTGTTCTGAGATTTCTTTCAGAGCTGTTCAATGCTGTTGGTTCACTTTCTCCTCGATGTTCAAAAACAATTGTTTTTATACACTGGATTCCATCTGAAATTCCTATCGTTGGATTGGTTTCAGGCTGTCAATATCATCAGATTTGAAATTCGATGGGCTTTGAAGGGCTGAGTGTTTGGTCTAAATTGGTTGGTCACAGTTGAATTGTTATCAAAACAGCAACCAAACCTCAGGAGGAAGTTAGGGTGAACTTCGATTAACGTTATCTGTATGTTAAGATAATTGGTTTAAAGAATAGAAAAAAAAGCCACTTTTTCATTTGTTTTCTTCAGTGGGGAGGTGTTATGAAGGTTATAAGGGCTAATGTACATTTAAGAGAGTTATTCTCCGGGCAGTCTGCGTATGTTGGTGGCTTGGCAGTTCTCCTCCAAATGTTCAATTTTTTTCAGGTTTTATATTCTGAAGCATTGGATCGTTTCATTTGTGTTAATATTGTCAAAACGCTAAAGCAAACTTGATTGGAGATTGGTTTTTTGGGGCATGATCTCAAAGGATTGGCCGAATTTGAATTTGTTTTGTCATCTCCAGGTAACCTAACTAATCTAGAAGTTTGACCCAATGCTACATAGGTACCTTGGTGCTGTATTAGGTAGTTCTGTGAGCAATTAACTCTCTGAAAGATACAGTCTCTGATTGTGTTTTTGGGATCCTTCGGGGG
>NW_025173616.1:0-1884 GCF_004010195.1 Chiloscyllium plagiosum | reverse complement strand
TAGTGTTGGAGGTGACGCATCTGCAGCTATAATAGGATAATGCATTGCAAGAAGCCCTTTACTAATAGAAGAGGGAAACCGTCCAGTGACACAATCAGGATCCATGGAGACTGACATCAGTCACGGTCAATAAACAAACAGATCCAGTTAACTCCTTTCACTATGGTACCTTCTGTTCACAATAACAACTGGATTGAATTGAATGTTGACATCGCTGACTATTGCTCATATTTCCCATCACCAATTGCTCTCCTGAAGTTCATTGTGAGGGACAATGATGGGTGTTTTCTTACAGCAGGCTGGATGAATCTGCAGTGTTGTCCATTTGCAATGCTATATCCACCTGAACCTCCCACCACAACCACCCACAGAAAACACAATCTAATTGTTGTTAGTGTGCTGATATCTCCTCGACTAGAACAGGCACCAACCAACAAATTCTGAGTCGGCATACTTGCACTCCAATACACAGGAAGTGTGGATCTGCCTGGGCATTCCTCTGCTTGCACTAACGAGACAGTTTGGTATTTTCAACACCCAATGCGAGTCAGCACTGTTTTATGTAAACTGACAAATACCTTAGTACATTTTATTGGCTTCAAATCAGTAGGACTTAAATGTTTTGACTGCAGTCCAAAACCAAACATGGCATGTAGTCACAAAGTCGGTCCTTTTACAAGGTTACGTTGTTTTTTGTTTTTTTTTTCCTTAAAGAGGACCTAAATAACCCAAGGTTTCAACGTGCCAGAATTTTGAAAGATTCATTGGGGTCCTTTTGTTTATACATAACAGATAATGTCTCAGCCATAAGGCTTTCAAATTTTTAAACAGAAACTTGTATATTCAAGCAGACCTGGTCAGCTCCCTGACTGGACAGATCGGTGCAGTTCTGGGGTTAGTTTAGTCAGGGTCACTGTTGTAACTGGATGCTCTCCCACTCCTGCTCTTCGGAATTTATAATCTGTTCGCCTTTTTGTCAGTTTTATTCTTTGTGCAAAGCTATTCGTTTACTGGGATTGTTGCAAGTATTTTGGAACAGCATTCTTAAGACGTGATAACCTGTCAGGTTTGGATAGGATAACATATTCAGGTATTCTATTTTCTGTTCCTTGTGTTACATTTTATAATTTGTTAAATAAAGTCTTTTTGTTCCCAACTCGGCATTCTGACCAGTTAATTCACTCTGGGTGTATCCACTATATAATAACCTTCAACAAATAGCGAAATTATGGTAAGGGATACCTGCTTTAAAATGTTTTGAGGGGTCGGGCCTGCTCCATAACAGATTGGGGGCCCTTTGTGGGATTTCGGCAGTGAGTGGCAAGTATTAGTGTGTTTTATTTCGTGTGTTGATTTAGTGGGGAAACAGAACTTAAATAGCAATGGCTCTTGCAGTCACCAAGGATGTTTTGGAGATGGAAGAATTGACCTTGGAGGGTTTTACAAAATGCACATAAGTTCAAGCTGCGGGAATTAATAGACTAGCTGGAGTTGAAGCTACCTCCAAATGTGAGGAAAGATGAGATGATTGCAGCAGTAGCTCAGCATTCAAATTTGCTGGAAACTCCATCAGGATCTGTGGAGATGACTAAACTTCAATCGCAAATGAAGCAATTTGAGTTCGAAGCAGAAATGAAGCAGTTTGAGTTACGACTAGAATCAGAAGTGGAAGAAAGACAACGAATAGGTTTAGCAGAGGAAAGAGAAAAAATAATAGCTTTCGCAGAAAGAAAGAAAAGGAGAGAGCGTTTGAGCTTCAGAGATGGGCACTTTGAATGGAAAGTCAGCTTAAAAGCATGGAGATGAAGGCTGAAGGTGAGCTTAGTAAGGATCAGAGTGACGATGAGCAATCCCATCGTAGTCAAAAGACTGGTGAGAAACATT
>NW_025173615.1:0-1884 GCF_004010195.1 Chiloscyllium plagiosum | reverse complement strand
CCTGGGCCGATTTACCATGTGAATATGCACAGAAGGAAACTCATACCAAGAGACCAGGGTAATTGTGGTGAATTTACCAGGAGTGGTGTGTGAGTCGGTGTTAACAGTGGGAAGCAAGGGCTAAACCATTACCACTGACATTGATCCTTGTACCAACAGCTCCTCACTCACTTTCTGCCTCATTCATCCCAGTCATCATTGACTTTCAGTTTATCCTACTTTCCCTTCGAAACTTTACACTTGTTCTGGACCACTTTTGGGTGTCCACTTGGAAAGTGCAGCTTTTTCAAACGAAATTCTGGAGAATGCACGTCACTTTTTGGGATAGGGTTCACTGCCCAACCATAATGACTCATGAGATTGAGATGGTTAGTTACTTTACTTCGTCCTCGAAGTGCTCAACACAATGATACAGCCATGATGTCGATAGGGAGGGAGTTCCAAGAATTAGACATAGCGACATTGAATGAACAGCGAGATAGTTTCAGCTCAGAAAGGTGAGATCCTTGGAGGGGATTTGCAGTGACAAGTTATTCGTGTATGTGCTGCCATGGCTGCCAGAGGATGTGGTGGAGGCTCGTACAATTGCAACATTTAAGAGGCATTTGAAATGGTATATGAGTAGGAAGGGTTTGGAGGGATATGGGCCGTGTGCTGGCAAGAGGGACCAAATTGGGTTGGGATTTCCGGTCAGCATGAGCAGTTTTGAACGAAGTGTCTGTTTCCCTGCAGTACATCTCTATGACTCTATGATTCCAATTGGATGCAATCAATCACTGGATTTATTCTGGCAGAACCGGGTCTGTGCTCTCTGTGGAAGCAGAAAATGGTGTTCATTCAGATTAGCCACAAGAAGAGAAATAAATGTTCATCTCCTGACTTGGAATTTTATCCAGGCCTGGGCGATTCAAACCCAGACTCTGAAGCAGGGACTCCACTGAAGTTGACAATAACCCTTTCGACCGAACATGTACAAACTCTTGTGCCTATCGTTCTTTGTCCCCACATTTTGAAGCACCGGTCCTTGCCGTGGGTGGTGAAGGAGCTAACTACTGCCTCCCAGAAAAACAGTGGGGTCAGAGACCCGATCGATCTGTCATGCAGCGGGGATTGCATTGCTCAGAACAGACGTGTTTGCTCTGTGGGACTGAAATTGAGTTCGATCACACACAGATACGGTGTAACAGCTGCCAGCAGATGTGGAGATGGTTGGGACGGTTTAATTCGCACTCTGGGAAAAAGACTGGATCCTAAATTCAGGGGAGCTAAGTGTCACAGATAGAAGGCTGAAAATTGGTTTGGGAACGATATGAGTCATGACCGAATGGCGGGCAGACCAGATGGGCTGAAAGTTCTAACTGTCCTCCGATGCCTTCTGGTCTCTTGCCATCCAGTATCTAAGGAAATAGAAACAGAGTTAATCGTGCATTTCGAAGTCCTCCTCTCATACCTCAACGAGGTCAGAGATGGAACAGATCTGCTATTAAATTTTGAGACTGGGAGAATGTTTGGAGACGGAGTAATAAAAGACAAACTGAGTATAAAGTTGAGAGTCAGGAGATATTCAATAAAAAAGGTAGACGGAGATGGACATGGAGAAATAAGTGTCACTGGTCTTGAAGACTGAACTCGGTTTTCCATTCCAAGATTCTACCAGACCTGCTGAGATTTTCCCGCAATTTCTTTTGTTGGTACAGAAACAGAAGGGAGAAGTGTGATCCTGGACCAATCAGCTATGTCTGCTCTGTGGACGTTTGAATTCCCTGTTCGAAAAATCACTTCTGACCCACACGGAAACCTCACTATCCGGCATCATCCCCACCTCTGTAACTGACAATAAACTGCTCATTACGTAAAACCATATGGGTACACAACAGCATCATT
>NW_025173614.1:0-1884 GCF_004010195.1 Chiloscyllium plagiosum | reverse complement strand
ACAGGGATTGAATCTCAGTCAGTACCAGGGATTAATTCTCAGTCAGTGACAGTGATTGATCCTCAGTCACTGACACGGATTGATCCTCAGTCAGTGACAGGGCTTGAATCTCAATCAGTTACAGGGATTGAATCTCACTCAGTGATAGGGATTGATTTTCAGTCAATGATTGACAGGGATTGAATCTCAATCAGTGACATGGATTGAATCTCAGTCAGTAACTGGGATTGAACCTCAGTCAGTGAAAGGGATTGAATCTCAATCAGTGACAGGGATTCAATCTCAGTCAGTTACAGGGATTGCTCCTCAGTCAGTGACAGGGATTGAATCTCATCAGTGGGACGGTTTGATCCTCAGTCAGTTACAGGGATTGAACTTGAGTCAGTGACAGGGATTGAATCTCAGTCAGTGACTGGATTTGAATCTCAGTCATTGACAGGGATTGAATCTCAATCAGTGACAGGTATTGCATCTCAATCAGTGACAGGGCTGAATCTCTGTCAGTGACACGGATTGATCCTCAGTCAGTGACAGGGATTGAATCTCAGTCAGTGACAGGTATTGCATCTCAATCAGTGACAGGGTTGAATCTCTGTCAGTGACACGGATTCATCATCAGTCAGTGACAGGGATTGAATCTCAATCAGTGGCAGGGATTGATCCTCAGTCAGTGACAGGGATTGAATCTCTATTAGTGACAGGAATTGAATCTCAAACAGTGACAGGGATTGGATCTCAATCAGTGATAAGGATTGAATCTCAGAAAATGACTGGGATTGAATTTCCTCAGTGACAGGGATTGAATCTCAGATAGTGACAGGGATTGAATCTCAGTCAGTGACAGGGATTGAAAATCAGTCAGTGACAGGGATTGAGCCTCAGTCCGTGACAGGGACTAAATCTCAGTCAGTGACAGGGTTTGATCCTCAATCAGTGACAGGGACTAAATCTCAGTCAGTGACAGGGTTTGATCCTCAATCAGTGACAGGGACTAAATCTCAGTCAGTGACAGGGTTTGATCCTCAATCAGTGACAGGGACTAAATCTCAGTCAGTGACAGGGTTTGATCCTCAATCAGTGACAGGGACTAAATCTCAGTCAGTGACACCCATTGAATCTCAGTCAGTGACAGGGATTGGACCTATGTCAGTGACAGGGTCTAAATCTCAGTCAGTGACAGGGATTTAGCCTCAGTCAGGGACAGGGATTGAATCTCAGTCAGTGACAGCCATTGAATCTCAGTCATTGACAGGGATTGGACCTCTGTCAGTGACATGGACAAAATCGCAGTCAGTGACAGGGAGTTAGCCTCAGTCAGGGACAGGGATTGAATCTCACTCAGTGATAGGGATTGGTTTTCAGGCAGTGACAGGGATTGAATCTCAGTCAGTGACAGGAATTGAATCTCAATCAGTGACTGGGATTGAATCTCAGTCAGTGACAGGGATTGAATCTCAGTAAGTGACAGGGATTGAACTTCAGTCAGTGACAGGGATTGAATCTCAGTCAGTGACGGAATTGAATCTCAGTCAGTGACAGGGGTTGTATCTCAGTATGTAACAGGGATTGAACCTCAGTCAGTGACAGGGATTGAATATCAGTCAGTGACAGGGAATGTGCCTCAGTCAGTGACAGGGGTTGTATCTCAGTATGTAACAGGGATTGAACCTCAGTCAGTGACAGGGATTGAATATCAGTCAGTGACAGGGATTAAATCTCAGTCAGTGACAGGGATTGAGCCTCAGTCAGTGGCAGGGATTGAATCTCAATCAGTGACTGGGATTGAATCACAGTCATTGACAGTGATTGAGGCTCAGTCAGTGACAGGGATTGAAGCTCAGTCAGTTTCAGGGATTGAACCTCAGTCAGTTACAGGGATTGATC
>NW_025173613.1:0-1883 GCF_004010195.1 Chiloscyllium plagiosum | reverse complement strand
ATAACAGGAAGTGACATCACCACAGGAAATGGCGTTACCACAAGCAATTACATCATTAAGCCAAGGAAACCTAAACAAATAAGTAGAATGTGAGCCATGCCACCACTGCTTCGTCCGGAGACTCACTGATGATGTTACCTCGTATGGTGACAAAACATCTGAATACAAAATTTCCAGCTCAGGGAGTAAACCTACATCCAGGATTTTCCCAAAGTTGGAGATGTGCAGAAGTGGAGGTCACAGTCTAGGAATAAAGGCTAATCTGTTTAGCAATTCCTGATGAACAGCTTATCCGAAAATTCGTTTCTGCTGCTCATCGGATGCTGCCTGACCAGCTGTGCTTTTCCAGTACCACATCCTCGACTCTGATCTCCAGCATCTACAATTCTCACTTTCTCCGAGTAAGCTGTTCAGCACTGAGATGAAGAAACATTTCTTCACTCTGCGCGTTGTGAACTTGGGGAATTCTCCCTCACAGAAAACTGCTTGTGCCAGTGTGTCAGAAATATTCAAGATGGAGCGCGGCATGGCTCAAGTTGTCAGGAGAGGAAGTGGACGTGGGGGGGTGGGGAGACTGAGATTGCACAATCAGCCACGATTACATTAAATGGTGGTGAAGGCTCGAAAGGCCAAATGGAATATTCTTGCAACTTTTCTGGATGTTTCTGTGTTTCCTGCTCTCTGCACATGAGACACTCCACTGGACACTAATCACCCTTCGTTTTCAGAGATATCCTCTTGCAAATCTTGGGACAGTGATTACTTTTAAAATTACTCATGGAATGTGAGCTTTAGTGGTGAAGCCAGTATGCATTATGCAGGTCGAAATGCCTTTGTGGTGTTGTTGGAGACCTGCCTTTATGAACATCTGCATTCCCTCGGGTGCAGGAAAACCCACCCTGTTTTTTGGCGGAGAGTTGTAGATTTTTCATCCAGCTAAAGTGATGGAATGACAATATATTTCCAATTCACCATGAAATGTGGTTTCAAAAGGAATTTGCATTGATAATGTTTCTCTGCATCTGCCGTCCTTGTTCTTCTGAATGCTGGCGGTCACATGTTTGTAAGGTGCTGGCGAAAGAGATTCATGGTTGCCATTGTGGTGTTATAAATGACAGAAATTTAATAACTGTTCATGGATTGAATGAATCAACAAAGGATAAACCATTACACACGGATGAAAAACAGAAATAACTCTGTCTGGAATAAACTTGCAAAGCACAAGGCTGAACCCATACAGGAAATGAAAGCAAATAGCTACATCTGGTTGATGAATAAAACTGCGAAGAGATCTGCTTGATAAATTGGTTGGTTTACTACCATTGACCAGAAACCCAATTGGGCTCAGTACATAAACACCGTAGCTACAAGAGCATATCAGAGGCTGGGAATATAGCAGTGAGTAACTCACCTCCTTACTTGCTGAAACCTGTTCACCGTCTACAACCCACAGGAGTGTGATGAAAGACTCCCCACTTACCTGGATGGGTGCAGCCCCAACAAAACGCAAGAAGCTTGATGTTATCGAGGACAAAGCTGCCCAAATGTAACTACAGTATATCACATCAGAACTGTTGGAATCTGTATATCAATATAAATATCTGTCAAGGACACCAAGGGATCAGCATTCAGACAGCACCCAACATCAAACAGCAGATTCCTCTGTGGAAGGAAAGTCAGGACAAGAATACAAAAAGAAACTCACTGAGAACCGCTGACAGAATGCTCGCGCTCCAGAACACTCAGTGTCCTGCATTGTACTAACCTCTGGCAGTCTGAGAGTAAAACATGATGAGGGTAACATTCAGTGTTCTGTTTTGTGCTAACCTCCTACATTATGACAGTAACATATTTTCTCTGAATCTTACATGGTGCTATCAGCT
>NW_025173612.1:0-1883 GCF_004010195.1 Chiloscyllium plagiosum | reverse complement strand
TGAACAACGGGTGTCAGTTTGGTATCAACAGGAACTCAGAAGAATCAGAAATTTCTCTCTTGCTGCTATTGCAAACTGATGGTTTGGAAAACTAAAGAAATCATTTAAACATTATCATGGAAAGTAAGGTTCACAGCACTGCTTAGCTGAGATTCATAGCTGCGAAAGGAACAGAGTTATCCACATTTCTGAAAAGAGATTTTGTTATATGTTCTGATAATACATGTTGAAATCCTGATCTAGGTCAGTACGCAAAATTGTGCAGTCACTTCAACTGGATTCCATCTTTAATGAATTGAATAGATTAAAAGACATCAATCCATATTCTGGTGAAGTTGGTTTTGGAAATTAGTGATTGAAAGTGGAGAAGATGGCCAACCAACATGTTTGCGATAAGTTAGACTCAGACCCAGTAAGCAGAGTAGAGTGCAAACTTACAGATGCATTTTATCTCAAATGTACAATAGCCATTGTTGTAAAAGTGGCCTAAATTTAAGGGTTCGTGCACGTTAACTGTGCACATGAAGCAAGCCAGATAAAACTGTGAGAGAACTGAAAGATTGGTATGCTCGTCGTGGGAACAGATGAATCTAACCTGTAGATTTACAGAATATTTTATTTTGTTGAATGTTTTAATGTAGTAACTCTCCGAACGTACTGGCTACAAATGCATTAACTCTTTTACAGATGGCTCGCAGGCATTCCAAATTTGCATTAGAATTTAACTTTCTGACATTGGATGGTTATGTTAAGAGTCATGTTGTGTTGGAAATCAAGGCTAAATTTTGATTTTTATTGCACAGGTACCTCAAGTGTTTCTACATCTACTCCTGCTGAATCATCTTCAACACCTGTACAATCAACAACTACAATACCAACCTCCACATCCACAAATCCCCCACCAAGTACATCAGAACCAACAGGTATGCAGACTTCCAGTAATATGACTTGTTGCCTCAGAATCACAGCTGGAAAAGCAGTTGTTACCTACCTCTTTTTTTAAAATGAGATTTTATTATAAGTCATGACGTATTCTTGAAATACATGTCAAAACCCTGATCTGAATCAGTGGACAATGTAGTCTTGTCACAACAACTGGTCCAATCTTTAATGAATTGATTAGATTCAATGTTATCAATCCATGTTCTAGTTAAGTTAATTTTGTAACTTATTGATTGAAAGTGGAGAGCAATGGCCATGCAACATGTTGACAAAAGTTAACCGCAGTTCCAATAAAGAGAGGAACAACATTATACAATGGATGCATTTTATTATAATTGCATGATAATCATTGCTGGGCCAGATTGAAGTGTTGATACACATTAGTTCTGCAAATGGAGAAATGAGGGAAATATTCAGAGCAAACGAAAAGATTGGTTACTACCTTCTAGGAACTGACAAAACTAACCTACTTCATGGACGCAATAATGTGTTTTTAAGTGAAAACGTTATGTCTGAACTCTCCGAATGTAACAGCTCAAATGAACTTACACCTTTCACAGACTAACTGTTTTACAGAACAAATTCAGCTGAAAATGTAACAATGTCACATTGCGTGAGGCAGTTATGGTTCAATCAATATTGTAATTAAAAGCAAAGTTTTGTTCTGTATTGCACAGATACATCAAGTGTTTCAAAAACTGCTCCTACTGAATCAACTTCAACATTTATATCACCAACAACTACAACAACAACCTCCACATCCACGACTCCACCAGCAGATACATCAGAACCAACAAGTACACAGACCTCCACTCCGCCAATAACAGGTGAGTCCACACCAAAATGAACAACGGTTGTCAGAGTGGTATCAACAGGAACTAAGGCGCATCAGAAATTTCTCTCTTGCGGCTATTGCAAACTGATGGTTTTGAAAACATTTG
>NW_025173611.1:0-1883 GCF_004010195.1 Chiloscyllium plagiosum | reverse complement strand
CTGTAATCTAATCTAATCTAATCTAATCTAAGAAAGAGATTCCCAATGTCCATGTACACAGATCCTTGAAAGTTGCCATCCAGGTTGATAGGGTTGTTAAGAAGGCGTACAGTGTGTTAGCTTTTATTGGTTGAGATATTGAGTTTCGGAGCCACGAGGTCATGCTGCAGCTGTACAAAACTCTGTTGTGGCCATATTTGGAATATTGTGTACAGTTCTGGTCACCGCATTATAGGAAGGGTGCGGAAGCTCTGGAAAGAGTTCAGAGGAGATTTACTAGATGTTGCCTGGTATGGAGAGAAGGTCTTACGAGGAAAGGCTGAGGGACTTGAGGCTGTTTTTGTTAGAGAGAAGAAATTGAGAGGTGACTTAATTGAGACATATAAGATAATCAGAGGGTTAGATAGGGTGGACAGTGACAGCCTTTTTCCTAGATAGGGATGGCTAGCACAAAGGGACATAACTTTAAATTGAAGGGTGATAGATATAGGACAGATGTCAGAGGTATTTTCTTTACTCAGAGTAGTAGGGGCGTGGGACACACTGCCTGCAACAGTAGTAGACTCGCCAACTTTAAGGGCATTTAAATCATCATTGGATAGGCATATGGATGAAAATGGAATAGTGTAGGTTAGATGGGCTTCAGATTGTTCCACAGGTCGGCACAACATCGAGGGCCGAAGGGCCTGTACTACATTGTAATGTTCGATGTTCTATCAGGGCTGATATATTTCTCAACCCATTCTCTTGCCTTCCTCCTGTAACCCTTGATTCCCTCTCTAATCCAGAATCTCTCTCTGTCTTAAATACGCTCAATGACTCAGCCTCCACTGCCCCCTGTGGAAGATTGTACAGATTCACTATTTGCTGGCTGAACAAATCCCTCCTTATCTTCGTTCTAAAGGATCATGCCTTCACTGAGGCACAGTCCCGGGGTCCGAGACTCTCCTACAAATGGAAACATTTTCTCCATGCCCACTCTATCCACACCTCTCAGTATTCTGTGCATTTCAAAAAGATTCAAACAGTTTTAGAATGATACAACAATAATTATTGAGGATTCAGATAATGATCACTTTGTGATATTTACTATTATTTGAAATTATGAAAGTTATGCGAGGATAGTATGATAATGATGAAGGATCCTGATGATGACCTTTTACATTAAATGTACAAATTTATGATCGATATAGGATGGCATTACTGAGGACTTTATTAACATTTGTCACATATAATATTATACTACATCTTGATGATTATATCGTGACATTACTATAATTTGTGAGGACTGTGGCAATGACCTCTGTTCCATTATGAAATATAAAATATTACAGTTGTAGGCTGATATTACTGTAATTAACCAGGATTCTGACATTGATCTCTGTTACATTACTACATATTATTCCATGGTAGTTATAGGGTCATATACTGAAATTCACCAAGACTCTGACAAGGAGTCATTGGGGACATTTAAGCGACTGCTGGACATTCACATGGATAGCAATGAGTTGACAGGTGCATAGGTTAAGTTACTATATTTTACATTATGATAAATCTTGACACAACATCGTGGGCCAAAGGGCCTGTTCTGTGCTGAACTTTTCTATGGTCTAAGGAACAATTTCATTATTAAATATAAGGCAATATCATCAGAGAAAATCACCACAATCGCTGAATTACAGTAATATCCAGCAACCATCAAAACACATCACAATTAACATGGTGCACTAGAGAGATTGTCACAAGAATTGACAGCAATTGCGATATTATCCTATAACATCATAAAATGATTAATATTGAGATGGTTATTGACACCTGACCCCCCTCCTCTCCCTGTGCCTGCACCGACCCCTGAACCCCCTTCTCTCCCTGAGCCTGCACCG
>NW_025173610.1:0-1883 GCF_004010195.1 Chiloscyllium plagiosum | reverse complement strand
TGTGTTATTAGATTAGTATTTCCAACCTTATTCTCACCTATCTCCCCATGAGATTGTATTAACTCTTTCAGGTCATTTTGATTCCTCTCTGGAAGTTAAACTCAGTATTTTATCACAATGTTTGAAATCTTCTTTAGTGCCCAATTTAAATTGAGGATTTTCAATTCCGAATCATCTGCAACCTATACCCTTTACTGTGTTCCAACAAGTAACACATTCCCCTTTTTGCTTTCCTTTCTATCAACATATTTTAAAACATCTTTACATAGCATACTCTGTGGGAATTCATACTATCCAGCACTATGTTGAAGTAAATCACCTCACTCAATTTCCTTTAAATTTAATAAGGTCCACTAAAGCTTGCTTTTAAAAGTTCACCTATCACTGTAAGTAACACTAGCACTTTATCTCCAATAGCAAAATGGCGGTATTTGTCTTTACTTGGCTGCTTCCTGTTTCATCACTTGTTGTGTTGGTTTTAAATGCAGTCCATCCACTCACTGAATCAACCACCTTGCTGTGGATCTGGAGTCACATGTAGGCCGGATCAGGTAAGGGTAGTAATTTCTTTCCCTTAAGAGCATTCATGAATCAGATGAGAGTTTATCTGACAATTGCCAATCGATTCATGCTCGTATTTAGTCTCTTCATTTCAGACAGTTTTCTGACTGAGTTTAAATTCTATGATCTGGTGTGCTGGGATTCAAACCCCGGATCCACGGAGCATTGTGTCGTTCTGTAGTTTATCAACCCGGCAACAACACTGTGATGCCGTCGGCTGCACGTGAATATTGAAGTTGTCACGAGTCGGGCTTTTAAATGTGTGCTGACATATTGACTATAAATATCACAACAACTCAACAGATAGTAACTGATTATTATAAAATATTCCTGCCTCGAAAGGATTTGGACAAAAATATGGTGAAAAATCATTATATTGTGCTCGGTATGATCTCGCTCATAAAACCACTGAAGTTAAATGATTAATGATGAATGCGTTAATTTAATTCACCTCTGCAACTTACTTCCTATTTCTATTTTGGACCCCCGACTGTTATAGCGACACAGCTTCGCAGAGTCATACAGCACAAAAACAGAGCCTTCGATCCAATTCATCTACGCTGGCAATACTCACAAACAAAACTAAACCGACTTGGATCCATTTGACCCATGTGTCTCTGAACCTATCCTATTCATGAATCTGTCCAAACGTCTTTTGAATGGTTTAACTCTGCCTGTCTCTTCCATTTCGTCCGGCAGGCCAGTACAAATGCGACCACTCTCTGTATCAAAACGTTGCCCCTCCTATCCCTCTTAAGCATTTCTTAAATACCTTCAATACATGCCCGCTAGTTGTGAACTCCGCCACCCGGGAGAGAGTACTTTGTTATTCAACGTATCTGTATATCTCAAAGTGTTATAATCCTCTATAATGTCACCACTCAATCGTCTCCCCGACATTAATAAAAATCAGAGGCGAGCCAGCCTGTCATAATTTAAAACGCTTCAGTCCAGGGAACATCCTGCGGAATATTTTCTGAAACCTTTCCAATTAAGTAATAACCTTCTAATAACAGAGCGACCACATGCACAATACGCCAAACGTGGCATCACCAAGATCGTGTACAACCTCAAAATTAACTTCCACTCCTATACTCAATGCTATAAGCACGGACGACAAAGGTGATAATGCTGTTATTAACTACCAAGACTACCTGCGATGCAACTTTCATCGAACTATATGCAAGAAACCCCAGAACCTTCCGTTTGACAAAACTCCTAGGTCCCTGTCATTATCTAAAAATGCAGCCCGTCTTCGTTTTACCAGAATAAAATGCCGGCTATGTTTTTAATTGAATTCCATCTTGTCAAAACGTTTTCTA
>NW_025173609.1:0-1883 GCF_004010195.1 Chiloscyllium plagiosum | reverse complement strand
ATGAACTATTTTAATATATGCAGCATTCCATTTTAAAAAATACTACCAAAGAAGAAACTCTCTGAGCCTTTTGATGTTAGGAAGGAAGATCTCCCTGTCTGAGTCCTCATTTAGCAACAGGGAACTCGACGATTTGGCTCCAAAAAACAGATAAAGTGACCAACTCAATAAAAGCTGTTGCAAAGTTCTTCTGGATCTGTATAAACTTAAACCCACCTCATTGCTCATCTATCTGATTTGAAAAAAATATTCAGGGAGAACTCAAAACTGTTTAACGACTGCCCGTCTGAAGGAGAACATTCTGCACCACTGGGAGAATATCCTTCTGCAAGATTAACACAACCGAACACATCCCTTGAAGGTACAGTATTATTACATTATTGTAAGCAATGTAAATGAAAGGGTTGACCGATGAGGAATGAGTAAGAAAAAGTCTGCGATTTGTGGAATATAAAAAAGAATAACGTACACTGTCTTTCGAATCTGTCGTATTCTTGAATGCATGAACTATATTGGAAGGAAAATCATGAACTAGGGCCCAGAGACCTAGTTTGCGCGCTCAGCAAATATGGGTTGAAGGCATCATAAGCTCCTTTATTTTGAGTGTTCTTGCATTTATCCTCAGATGCTTGAAATGCTTTGTCTCAGCCTGTTAAAGGATGAGATTGAAAAATAGAAGTGTGAACAATGAGAGCTTTCGGGTCACTTTATTAGTGCTTTATTCGAAAAATCGTATTCTATTTGACATGAAATGAAATCCGCATGGAAATTAAATGCACTGTCAAGTATTTCTTGAGGTATTTTGCCAGGTCCTGCCTAATTTTGACATAATTGGCCTTGGCCCAGTTTAGTACAATTCCCTTAGGACCACTCTCACCTTTGTCTACGTGTACTCTAAAATATACAGAATTGTGATTAATTTTCCGAAAGACGTTCGCCACCGCAACTTTTACCACATGGCCTGGCTCATTCCCCAACACCAGGTCCAATATGGCCCATTCTCTCGTTGGACTATTGACATAGGGCTCTAGAAAACTCTCATCTTACACATTCTACTCCATCCAGTCCTCTGAATCTAAGTGTATCCCTGCCAATGTTGAGAAACTTAAAATCTCCCATCACTCCCACCCTGTTGCCTCTAATCTTTCCATAATCTGTTTGCCTATTTTTTCTTCTACCTCACGCTCACTGTTGGAAGGTCTTTAACACCGCTTCAAAAATGTAACTGCATGCTTCTTATTTCTCAGCTCCACCCATAATGCCTCAATACTCAAGGGTTCCATAGTGTCCTCTTTAGCGCAGCTGTGATATCATCCCTGACCAGCAATGCAACTCCTCCCCCACTTTTATTTCCCTCCCTGTCCTGTCCGAAGCATCTATATCCTGGAACCTTTAGTTGCCAGTCATGCCCTTCCGTTAAACAAGCCTCTGAGATCGCAAGAAAGTCATGGTCCCAGGCACAAATACAAGCCCTAAGTTCATCATCCTTATCCACTATAGTACTTGCATTAAAGTATATGCACTTCAGGCAAATAGTTCTTTTGTGTTCCTCTGGTCTCTGCTTACTGTCCCTTATTAATGCAAACTTGATGATTCTTACAGTTTCCAATTCCTACCTCGCAACTGGCCCCTATGTCCAACAAATCTGAACCCCTCCCACCTACACCAGCTCTCAAGCCATGTGTTTATCTTGCCTATTCTTCCATTTCTACGCTTTCGACGACGTGGCATTGGTAGTAATCCAGAGATCACTACCTTTGAGAACATCCTTTTTTAACTTCTCTCGTAGCTCCATTAATTCTGCTTTTAGGCTCTCATCTCGTTTTATTCTACTTATATTATTGCTGCCTAGATTCACCAAAACATCTGGCTGTCATCCTCCC
>NW_025173608.1:0-1883 GCF_004010195.1 Chiloscyllium plagiosum | reverse complement strand
CTGTCCTGGGAATGTTTGATGGGGACAGTGTAGGGGAGCTTTACTCTGTATCTAACCCCGTGCTGTCCCTGTCCTGGGTGTGTTTGATGGGGACAGTGTAGAGAGAGCTTTACACACTTTACCAGACAGTGTAGTTCGGAGTGTTAGTTTAGGAGCTGTGAGGTAATGGGGAATAGTACAGAAAACTAATCCTCTCTATGCTGGGTCTGCTCTCTCCTGGTGGGAGATTTATTCAGCAAACAGTTGATTGTGAAGCAGATGAAAAATGCGGTGTTGGGTCTATGGTGATAAACAAGGACAGGGTGTAACCTTTCATTGGAGTTATTGTTTTGGGCTCGGTGACCCTTAAGCTCATTCCGTACACGTACCACCCTCTGTAATAAAATCTTAAACTGGGTTATGCAGTGTATTAGAAAGAAGTAGGGAATTTAGTCAGCTACATAAGTAAGATTTATACATTTGTTCCCACTCGAGAGGTTTGCTGATGTGACTGGAAATGTGGCCCTGTAAAACTGCAACCTGCCTGAACTGGCAATGACTTCTGAGGTTTCCCTGAAGCTGGGATCTTGCTAACAATGTACCAACAAGGAGCAGTGCTCTGAAAGCTAGTGCTTCCAATTAAACCTGTTGGACCATAACCTGGTGTTGTGTGATTTTTAACTTTGTCCACCCCAGGCCAACACCGGCACCTCCACATCATGTACCATAGTGGGCGGCACGGTGGCACAGTGGTTAGCACTGCTGCCTCACAGCGCCAGAGACCCGGGTTCAATTCCCACCTCAGGCGACTGACTGTGTGGAGTTTGCACGTTCTCCCCGTGTCTGCGTGGGTTTCCTCCGGGTGCACCGGTTTCCTCCCACAGTCCAAAAATGTGCAGATTAGGCGAATTGGCCATGCTAAATTGCCTGAAGTGTTAGGTGCAGGGGTAAATGTAGGGGAATGGGTCTGGGTGGGTGCGCTTCGGCGGGTTGGTGTGGACTTGTTGGGCCGAAGGGCCTGTTTCCACACTGTAAAGTAATCTAATCTAAAAACAGACAATGGGGGTGGGGTGGGGTGGTGGGTTGACCTCAAGGCTGTGGGGGAAAGCACAAGCTCTGGGAAGGAGAGAGGGTGACCCCCCAGAGAGTTAGCTAAGAGGGATGCTAGGTCCTGCTGCTGGTTTGGATTGTGTGAGTCTGTCTGAAGCAGAGCATTTCAGAATTCCAGTAGCCGAGATTCCTTGCTCAGGGCTGAACTGTGTTTCAGGCTTTCTCTGGAGTGGTGCCCTCATAACGTGTTGGAAAATAAACGATAGTTCATCGCATTTCGGATTTCCGGCGTCCGCGGTTGTTTGAGTTTCCTTTTTGAGAAACTCCGGGAGATTATTTTGTAAATTAATCCACCAGTTTCACCAAGTTTAAACTGCCCCGTCTGCCACTAGCATGGGTCAGTGGATGACCAGTTCAGCAGTATTACTACCACCCTGTCAAATTATTCATCAAACCAAGGCTTCAGAGACCCCAGAATAAATGTTAGGAAGACTTGAGTGACATGGCTGTTTCCATAATGTCACCTGATAATATACAATATTATACACGTGGAGTCAGTCAGGGGAAAGCTCAGGGTCAGCGACCATCTGAAACAATGCTCCGGTTTCACTGAGTTGAGCCTGAAATGTATCTTCATTTCTATTCCTTTGTTTCCAGTAAAGGAGCTTCAGGAGAAGCTAACAACAGCTGAGGGAGAGGTGAAGGAGGAACGAATGAGACATCCCCTCCCTCCACCTCCTCCTCCACCTCCACCACTGCCTCTTCCACATGAACCACCCACTAAGTGAGTATCAAGCCCTGCCTGGCCAACACCACAAACCTCTCACCCTCCACTTCCCACTCGACTACCTCAG
>NW_025173607.1:362-1883 GCF_004010195.1 Chiloscyllium plagiosum | reverse complement strand
CACTGCGCCGGGACTCACTTCCCCTTATGCTGTTCCATGACTCACTTCCCCTCGCACTGCACCAGGACTCACTTCCCCTCACGCTGCTCCGGGACTCATTCCCCTCGCGTTGCTCCAGGACTCACTTCCGCACACGCTGTTCCGGGACTCACTTCCCCTCGCACTGCGCCGGGACTCATTTCGCCTCGCACTCTTCTGGGACACACTTCCCCTCGCGCTGCACCGGGACTCACTTCACCTCGCGCAGCTCCAGGACTCACTTCCCCTTGCGTTCCACGGAACTCACTTCACCTTGCGTTCCACGGAACTCACTTCCCCTCGCGCTGTTCTGGGACTCACTTCCCCTCGCACTGTTCCAGGACTCACTTCCCCTCACGCTGTTCTGGGACTCACTTCCCCTCGCGCTGTTCCAGGACTCACTTCCCCTCGCACTGTTCCATGGCTCATTTCCCCTCGCACTGTTCTGGGACGCACTTCCCCTCGCGCTGCACCGGGACTCGCTTCCCCTCGCGCTGTTCCATTCGCGTTGCTCCAGGACTCACTTCCCCTCACGCTGTTCCGGGACTCACTTCCCCTCGCGCTGCACCGGGACACGCTTCCCCTCGCGCTGTTCCATGACTCACTCCCCCTCGCGCTGCTCCGGGACTCACTTCCTCTCGCGCTGCTCCTGGACTCTCTTCCCCTCACGCTGTTCCGGGACTCACTTCCCCTCGCACTGCTCCGGGACTCACTTCCACTTGCGCTGCTCTGGGACTCACTTCCCCTCGCGCTGCTCCAGGACTCGTTTCCTTTCACCCTGCTCCAGGACACGTTTTTCCTTACGCTGCTCCATGACCCACTTCCCCTCGCGCTGTTCCGGGATTCACTTCCCCTTGCGCTGCTCCATGACTCACTTCCCCTCGCACTGCTCAGGGACTCACTTCCCCTCACGCTGTTCCATGACTCACTTCCCCTCGTGCTGTTCCGGAACTCACTTCCCCTCACCCTGTTCCATGACTCACGTCCCCTCACGCTGTTCCAGGACTCACTTCCCCTCGCGCTGCTCCAGGACTCACTTCCCGTCGCACTGTTCCAGGACTCACTTCCCCTCGCTCTGCTCCATGACTCACTTCCCCTCACGCTGCTCCGGGACTCATTCCCCTCGCGCTGTTCCGGGACTCACTTCCCCTCGCACTGTTCCAGGACTCACTTCCCCTCGCACTGCTCCGGGACTCATTTCGCCTCGCACTCTTCTGGGACACACTTCCCCTCGCGCTGCTTCGGGACTCACTTCACCTAGTGCTGCTCCGGGACTCACTTCCTCTCGCGCTGCTCCTGGACTCTGTTCCCCTCACGCTGTTCCATGGCTCATTTCACCTCGCACTGCTCCGGGACTCACTTCCACTTGCGCTGCTCCGGGACTCACTTCCCCTCGCGCTGCTCCAGGACTCGTTTCCTTTCACCCTGCTCCGGGACACGTTTTTCCTTACGCTGCTCCATGACCCACTTCCCCTCGCGCTGTTCCGGGACTCACTTCCCCTT
>NW_025173607.1:0-342 GCF_004010195.1 Chiloscyllium plagiosum | reverse complement strand
CTCACGCTGTTCCATGACTCACTTCCCCTCGTGCTGTTCCGGAACTCACTTCCCGTCGCACTGTTCCAGGACTCACTTCCCCTCGCGCTGCTCCATGACTCACTTCCCCTCACGCTGCTCCGGGACTCACTTCCCCTCGCGTTGCTCCAGGACTCACTTCCCCTCACGCTGTTCCGGGACTCACTTCCCCTCGCACTGCGCCGGGTCTCATTACGCCTCGCACTCTTCTGGGACACACTTCCCCTCGCGCTGCACCGGGACTCACTTCACCTCACGCAGCTCCAGGACTCACTTCCCCTTGCGCTCCAAGGGACTCACTTCCCCTCGCGCTGTTCCAGGACT
>NW_025173606.1:0-1883 GCF_004010195.1 Chiloscyllium plagiosum | reverse complement strand
TGGATGCTCTCCTCCAACCCCAGCCACCTTCCTCTCAGGTATAACGTCAACCAGTGCAAACGGTTCCTATTTGCTCCAGTTTTGCCATTAATCCTTGATAGGAAACTTGGTCAAATGCAGATACGATGATGTTAAGTGCAGTCACTGTTGCCTCACTTCTAGAATTCAGCTGCATGGTCTCTTGTACATCGTTAAACCAAGGCTTCAATGAGCCCAAGGGATGAGAGCCCAAACTGAGCTTCAGTGAGCAGGTTGTTGCTGAGGAAGTGCTGCTTGATCCCACTGTGAGTGACATCTTTCATCCCTTTATTAATGATAGAGATGAGAGCAATGGGGTAGTCATTGATTGCCCGATGGTTTGTTTGTGTGTGTACAGGATACACCCGGATAGTTTCCCACATTGACAGGTCGATGCCAGTGCTGTATCCCAGCAGGAACAGCTTGAATGGAATGTTATCAGGGCCCACAGCCTTTGCATTCCCCATCTCTCCAGTCGTTTGGAATTACCACACACAGTGAATCGAATTCGCTGAGGACTGCGGTCTGGAGGAGACTAACATAGATCCTCCTATCGATACTTCTGTCTGAACTTTGTTGTGGTCGTTTCAGACTGAGCTTTTCTATTGTTGTGTTGGGCCATTCCATCATTGAGGAAGATGATAAGTGGGGATCCTCCTCATCCAGAGTTGTTTGATTGACACCACTATTCGACCTGACTGCATATGATAGGATTGTAGCGATTAAATCGAATTGTTAGTTAGATCTGTCTGTCACTGGCTGTTTATGCTATTTGGTGAGTAAGTGGTCCTGTTCAGTAACGTCGCCTCATTTTTAGGTGTACCTGTTGCTGCTCCTGGTCAGCCCTCCTGTATTCTCCGATTGAACAAGAGTTTATCCCCTGGCAGGATGGTCAGGGTAAAGTGGAGCATATGCCAGGCACTGACAGTGAAAATTGTGCGAGAGTACAATTCTGCTGCTGATGACTCGAATCACTTCACACAGGCCAGTGCTGAGTTCTAGATCTCTTTGAAATCTGTCCCGTTAAGCTCGAGACATGTGTATCTCACATGTGCGCTGATGCGTGTACACACACACACACACACACACGTGCACACACACACGCACAGACACACAAAGTAAAAGTGGGACTTTGTCTCCAGATATACTGTGTTCGGTATACACTGTTCCCAATGTGCTCATTGATTAATGTCTTTGCAGTCGATAGGTTGGTGAGGATGAGGTCAAGTATGTTTCTCTCTGTCAATCCTTCCCTCTCCACCCGGTGCCGAACCAGTCTCGCAGCTATGTTCGTTTAGACTCGACCATCTCGATCAGCAATGCTGCTGCTGTGCCCCTCTGGGTGGTGGTTTTGAAATGGCCAGCCAGTATACATTCTCCAGCTCATTCACTCTGTCAGTGAGTCCTCCATGTGTTGTTCAATGTAGAGGGACACTGATTCATCAACTGCGGGAAGGGATTCAGCAGGTGGTTTCCGTGTCAGAGTTTGATCTGACACCGTGAGGTTTCATTATGTCACATTGTTGCTTGAGAAGTCTGTAGGACGTCTCTCCTACATCTATCACTCGTCCCAAGACGTTAGGAAGGAGGGATTTCTAGTGTCTGCAGGGCTTTTAATTTTTTGTCACTATCAATCGAAGGGCCTCTTCTGTGCTGTATGACACTCATTCTATGACGCGTGTGATTGGACAGCCGAACGTCTCACTCCTTCAGTTCCTCCAAGTGCCTTGTCTATTCCACTGATTTCCGCAATATTTTCTCTTTTAAGGCATTGCACAATTCCGTTTTTAAACTATCTGTGTTATCTATGTTTATCTCTATCTTTACCTATAATGTCCTCCAGCCGCTACATCCATATGTATCTC
>NW_025173605.1:0-1883 GCF_004010195.1 Chiloscyllium plagiosum | reverse complement strand
TGTTTATCCAATAACCTTTTAAATGCCCTTAAATTTGGCGAGTGTACTATTGTTGCAGGCAGTGCGTTCCATGGCCCTACTACTCTCTGAGTAAAGAAACAACCTCTGACATCTGTCATCCATGTCCTTTCCTGCGAGTCATCACTATTCAATGAAAAAGACTTTCACTGTTCACCCTCTGTTTATCTTTTATGTCTCAATTAAGTCACCTCTCAACCTTCTTCTCTCAAATAAAAACAGCCTCAAGACCCTCATCCTTTCCTCATTAAACCTTCCCGCCATACCAAACAACGTCCTGGTAAATCTCCTCTGAACTCTTCCAAAGCTTCCACATTCTTTCGATAATGTGGTGACCAGAACAGTACACAATACTCCCAAGTGCGGCCACACCAGAGTTTTGTACAGCTTAACAACTCTATCAAACTGGCTGGCAACTTTTAGGGATCTATGTACATGGACACCGAGATCTCTCTGCTCCGCTACACTACCAATATGGATTGCCTTGGATGTGTTTCGTGTGATAGGGGTTGTGTGTTCCGGGCAGGGTGTATAGCAGGGGAGGGTTTGTCAATGTGAGTTGGAATTTAGGTCTAGACAGAGTAAGTGCAGTGGTTAGTTTGAAAGATGAGGTTTGGTGGTGAACTGCGTGTCAGTGTGATAGTTATTAAAGTTAAAGATTATTTGTTCATTTCTCAAATCATATTTATGTAAATACTCAGCTGTAACACTCCAAAGTCTCTGAACCTTAATGGTCCTCCATTTTTCAGAGGCCTCCAGAATTCAGATAATTGTAAATTAGATGTTTCAACTTCCAGACAATTGGCATGAGTTCAGCCGTGACAGCCATCCTCCTTGTGGGCGGCACGGTGGCACAGTGGTTAGCACTGCTGCCTCACAGCGCCAGAGACCCGGGTTCAATTCCCGCCTCAGGCGACTGACTGTGTGGAGTTTGCACGTTCTCCCCGCGTCTGCGTGGGTTTCCTCCGGGTGCTCCGGTTTCCTCCCACAGTCCAAAGATGTGCAGAGTCAGGTGAATTAGCCATACTAAATTGCCCGTAGTGTTAGGTAAGGGGTAAATGTAGGGGTATGGGTGGGTTTCGCTTCGGCGGGTCGGTGTGGACTTGTTGGGCCGAAGGGCCTGTTTCCACACTGTAATCTAATCTAATCTAATCCAGTGCTCAGCTCCTGCCTGTGCTGCTGCTGCAGTGACCTTCCTCCCAGAGAGAACATTCTGTCTTACATTGATAAGTGAGGAAGGCTCACTGGACCTGATTTCCAAGCATGGGGACGTCAAGCACGAGGGGACACAACTTTAAAGTGAGGGGAGATAGGTATCAGACAGATGTCAGAGGTAGTTGATTACTCATTGAGTAATAAGGGTATGGAATGCTTTGCCTGCAATGGCAGTAGATTCGCCAAGTTTAAGTACATTTAAGTCGTCATTGGACAGGCATATGGCCGTACATGGGATAATGTAGGTGGGATGGGCTTCAGATTAGTATGACAGGGCAGCACAACATCGTGGGCCGGAGGGCCTGTACTGCGCTGTAATGTTCTATGTTCTATGATTCACTCTGATTTCTCTCCGGGGGTACTGCCAGCTGTTGGGTATTTCCAGCAGCACGGCACCTAGTGGAGCAGCACGCTGGTTCCGTGGTTAGTGCTGCTGCCTCACAGTGCTAGGGACTCGGGTTCCATTCCAGCCTCGGGTGACTGACTGTGTGGAGTTGGCACTTTCTCCCCATGTCTGTGTGCGTTTCCTCCCACAGTCCAAACATGTGCAAGCTGGGGGAATTGCAAATGTGGTATTCAGAGATTGGGGTTTTAGGTGCATTAGTCAGGCTTAACTGTAGGGGAATGGGTCTGGATGCGTTACTTTTCAG
>NW_025173604.1:0-1883 GCF_004010195.1 Chiloscyllium plagiosum | reverse complement strand
TCATGCACTCTAATACATCCAACAACTCTTCTGTTGTAATATAGAATGTCCCCAAGATATCACCAATAACTTGCCCAAGTTCCCATGTATTCAAATGTTTCTCCACAGCAAACACAAAGGAGAAATATTCATTGACAACCATACCCTGGTTCTTCACAGACATTTCTTTTTGGTCCTTAAGGTATCTATTCTCTCTCTACTTATTCTTTTTCCTTTCATATATTTAAAAAACATCTTTTGATTCACGCTAACCTTCTCAGCCAAGACTAACTTGTTCCCCGTATTCGCCTTTCTGATTTCCTTTTTCAGTAAACTCTTGTATCTCTTGTATACCTTCAGAGTTTCTCTTATCCCCAGCTGCCTGTACCCGGACCATGCATCCCTCCTCTTTCTGGTCAACGTCTCAATATCACTTGTCATCCAGGGTTCCCTTTTCCTGCCAACGTTGCCTTTTACCCTCACAGGACCGTATAGACCTTGAACTCTAACTATCTCAGTTATAAAAGTCTCCCACTTGTCGGAAATCAGTTTACCAGTAAACAAACTATTCCCATCAACCCCTTAATATCGTGCCTAGTCCCATTAAAATTCATGTTAGCCCACTTTAGAACGTGAACCTATGGACCAGTATTATCACTCTCCACAACTGTTTTGAAATTAACACAACCATATTCACTGGTCCAAAAGTGCTCCCGCACTGTCCCCTCAATCACCTATCCTGCCCTATTTCACAAAAATAGTTCATGTTTTGCCCCATTGGGTGCAGAACCCCTTATTAAATGCTTGAGGAAACATTCCTGAACGCACTGAGCAAATTCCACTCCAACTAAGCCTTAAAGTTGTGGCAGTCCCATTCTATGTTAGAAACATTTCAATCTCCTATTATTGCAACCTTCTTGTTCCTGCAAATTTTCCCAGTCTCCCTTCATAGTGGTTTCACTAATTCCTATTGACTATTTCGGGGCCAATAGTACAATCCCAAATACGTTACCATCCCCTTCATATTTCTTAGCTCCACCCAGAAAGCCTCACTGATGAATCCTCAGTTATTTAAATCTCTGATTACTGCTGTAAAATCTTATAAATTTCCCAAAGTATTTTCCAAGTGCTAATATAACTTTGGTAGTCGACCCTAACAGTTTTTTCTGAACTGACGTTAGGCTGACTGTTCTGTCCATCACTGCTTTCCTTTCCTCTCTCTATCATGTCAAACAGTAAAATTACATTTCCCACCATCCAATCTGCAGGAACTGCTCCATAGTCAATGGAATGTTGGAAGAAGGCGGCAATTGACCATGTATTTTCCGGTATCCATTGACCTAAACAACCAGGAATGTAGACCTAATATGTTTAACAGTTTATGCTAAGCCAACACCTTCATAGCAAAAATCTGTCGAGTGAAGAAATCTAGCCATTTGCTGTGCCCGGGAGTCAATCTTCTGTTTTTAATGTACAGCAACAAACTACCTGTGACCTGTTTTTGCTTCTTTATTTAAAATATTATCAGCTTTTTGATTTTTGGTGTGAATGTGCTCAGATTGTTTTACAATTCGTGCTCACATACTGAATCTGTCTACTTCATGTCTCATCTTCATTATGTTCTTAACATAGTTTGTTCTCTTGTGTATCAGCTTCCACCTTGTGCAATAGAATGGCATGTCATCCAAACTTTCATCATCAATTTGGTTATTTTTCAAATATATGAATACTAAAGTATCCTTTGACAAGGTCTCACAGCAGGTTGAAAAATAAGAGAAAAAAAAAACATGTTGTCGGGGCAATTTATCAGCATGGGTAAAGGATTGGCTGACTGGCAGGAGGTAAAGAGTAAGGATGAAGAGGACTTTTTTAAGGAAGGTATTGGTGATTAGGAGAGTTTTGCA
>NW_025173603.1:1131-1883 GCF_004010195.1 Chiloscyllium plagiosum | reverse complement strand
TGGTTTGAATTTGAGCACAGCAACTAATTGTGAAGAGCCTTTAACCCAATAGCTTAAACTTCACTCTAAATGTGCTATAATCAAAATAACACCTCAAATGATAGAAAGACTACAATGTAGAAGGAGTCTATTCAGCCTGTTCCTGTCTGTGCTGGCTCTTTGTATTAGCAAATCATCTGGGTCACATCCCTTGTTCTTATTCCCTGTTGCTCTGTAAATTGTTTCTCTCTTGGTAACTGTCCAGCTTTTTTTTTTGAATGAATTAATCTGCCTCCATCACATCTTCAAGTAATAACCATCCACTAAACAAAATGTTTTCTCTTGTGTATTTAAATTTTCCACTTTTTCATTAATTTGGTTGGACCTTTTGGCTGATGAAGCAGCAGTTATCTGAAACCACCATCTTCAATCCCTATACCACCCTGTGTTGCCAAACCTCTTGTCCAACATTTTGCTTTGGACATGTAGACTGTTTTGTCGGGGGTTTTGGGATTCCTGAATTAATGACCTTGCTCCTGTGACAAGCTCTGCCAGCCACTGACTCCACCTTATTCTGAGTAACTTTGAGTCTGAACCAGACTGTTCATGAGCTTGGTGCTCTGTTTGACCTGGAGTTGAACAGTCATCTCAATTATCTCCTCCACCAATGATTCGGAGATGCCGGTGTTGGACTGGGGTGTACAAAGTTAAAAATCACAACACCAGGTTATAGTCTAACAGCTTTAATTGGAAGCACACTAGCTTTCGGAGCA
>NW_025173603.1:0-964 GCF_004010195.1 Chiloscyllium plagiosum | reverse complement strand
TGATTGTGTTAAGCCGTTCATCTGTTAGAATACCTTGATAGTTTCACTTCTTTCATGTGTAAATCACAAAACCTTTTTTAAATAGTTGCATTCTCGAGTTAGCTGTAACAATGGGTGATAACTAGACAATATGTTGAAGGTATTGGCCCCCTGTGTTCTCTGTCTATGCCATGATGTTTAGATTGATTCTAATCTAAAAAGTGAGAAGAGTTCGACATGAATGCATGCAGTTTTTGAGCAAAGTACAATGTAACCCTGCAAGTACAAATTCACCCCACAAAATGTGTGTGTGTGTGTGTCTTAAGTCTGTGAGGGGATGTGTGTGTGTATAGTGCAATGGTGGTCACCTGTAGTATGACATGAACCCAAGGTCCCAGTTGAGGACCCTCCTCCCCCCGCCCTGCTCCACAGGATATTGTCACCCCTTTGTTTCAGGTGAAGAGCATCCTGTTTGTAGAGGTCCCTCCTACCCCAGAATGAGCCCCAATTATCCAGGAATCTGAATCCCTCCCTCCTGCATCATTCCTGTTGCCACGTGTTCAACCCCTCTCTCTCCCTATTCCTCACCCCCCTCAAGCATGTGGCACAGCGAACAACCAGCTTTAATCTTCCAGCTTAGCTCCTGAATTTCTGTATTACATCCCCATCCCTTTTCCTACTTACGTTGGTGCCAATGTGGACCACGACTTGGGGCTGCTCCCCCTCCCCCTCAAGGATCCTAAAAACCCGATCTGAGACATTGGCACCTGGGAGGGTACACACCAACCGTGAGTCTCTCTTGTTTCCGTTGTTAACCATTTCAGGGCTGGAAGTGTCACCCTCCCTAGCCCTACATTAAACACCGCAGTGAAATCTCCCCAACAGAGGGTACACACCAACCGTGAGTCTCTCTTGTTTCCCCAGAACCTTTATCTGTTTCCCTAACTATGGTGTTCCCAATGACTAATGCTCTTCTCCTGTTCCT
>NW_025173602.1:0-1883 GCF_004010195.1 Chiloscyllium plagiosum | reverse complement strand
ATGTAATGTAATCTAATCTCTGCAGCTGACAGCTCTGGAGTAGAGAGGCAAGGCCAATGGCCTCCCCGTGGATTCTGACTCCTCTGCAACTGACAGCCCTGGGGTAGAGAGGCAGAGCCTGTGGCCTCCCCGTGGATTCTGGCTTGAAACGCTGTGGCCACATGTATTTTCAAACTGATCAAGTTCTTTTCGCCTTTGGGTTTTCCTTTTGATCAATGTAAAAAATCTCAACTTGCGATTGTCAGGAACCAACTTGCCTCAAAGGACTCACGTCAAGAGTCAGGCCCCTGTTTATCAGGAGCAGCGAGGAGAGAGGGAGAGAGGAGCGGGGGCTGCTGGGAGATATGTTTCTGCTTTAAAAACTGACCTCATGAAGAGGCTGAGCACAGGCTGAGCAGGAACGGCCACGGGACTGCTGAGTGAGGGAAGTAATATATTTGGGTGCTTGGCTTCCCGAAAAAGTACTTATTATGTGGTGTCTCCTACCCATCATCCTCCTCTCGCCAAAACAAGGTTCAGTGTGCCGGATTGGTAAGGTAACTAATTTTTCTTTTCTATTATTTTTCAATCGTCTCTTTGGGAATTTAGAATAGTGGGAATGGCAGTTAGGGCAGTTGAGTGTTCCTCCTGCAGAATGTGAGAGGTAAGGGACACCACAAGTATCCCTTGTTATGAAGGTGTAGGTGTGTCCTGTACCTTTAAGAGAGAGAGGAAGCTCGCAAGGCCTGACTGAAAGCACAGAGTGTCCTGAACAATTCTAAAATGTAACACTTGGTTGAAACAAATAGCTGGAGTTGCATTGCCATGGAACAAAAACAAATTCAAATTCAGCCAATCATTTTAAATTCTGCCCCAGATACCAAAATTCCGATCAAATTTGAATTTAGTGTTTTGATAACATCACACCAATGAAATGATCCGATGTTTTGGAGTATAAAACCGGACATTTTCAACAGTTCGGGGGAGTACTGCCATGAACTCCAACAAGAATAGATTGCTAATCGAATCGGTCTCTGAAAGGTACCTGTCTGTAAGAAACGCTGTGCAGGAGAAGACCGAGGTAAATCGACCTAAACAGAGGAGAATCTACAAAGCTGACTGGTTTGGAAATGTGATTCTTTTTGTAAACTTAGTTGGGGCTTTTCTTTATCAGACCAGTATTGTAGAGTGGGCGGTAAAAGATAGGTGAGAAGAGAAAGGAGTTGTAAATAGTAGTCTAATGTTCTCTGTTAAACTTAAAGAATAAAATTGTAAATTTTTTACTTTAAATAGTGAAATCTGGAATGGTTCTTTGCGTGTTGAAATGTAACAGATTACAGCACGGGGTGAGCATCTCTGTGCATCAGGTTTAAATTCGCAGAGGGGTTTACCCCATGTCGAAATAGCTTAGGGGAGTCGGCAGGATTTGAGCAGTTTGAGTCTCCAAGTCATGATTTGAACGTGTTTAGATAGATCCAGTCTGAGATTTGGACAGATTTGAATATATTTGGGATACAAAAAAAGCCCAGTTGATTTAACCACTTGCCGATTACTGTCCTAGATCTTTCATAGGTGAGATAATTAGTTTGATTTAGGTTATTAGGTTAGATTAGATTACTTACAGTGTGGAAACAGGCCCTTCGGCCCAAAAAGTCCACGCCGACACGCCAAAGCGCAACCCACCTAGACCCATTCCCCTACACCTAATACTGCGGGCAATTGAGCAAGGCCAATTCACCTAACCCGCACATTTTTTTGAGATTGTGGGAGGAAACCGGAGCACTCAGACGAAACCCACGCAGACACTGAGAGAATGTGCAAACTCCACACAGACAGTCGCCTGAGGCGGGAATTGAACCTGGGTCTCTGGCGCTGAGGCAGCAGTGTTAACTATATTATCTGTG
>NW_025173601.1:0-1883 GCF_004010195.1 Chiloscyllium plagiosum | reverse complement strand
TAGAAACAGAACCTGCTGCACCGTTACCATAGACACAGAACCTGACTGTACCCTGTTACCATAGAGATAGAGCTCAACTTCACCCAGTTACCGTAGAGACACAACCAAACTGCACCGTTACCATGGATACAGAACCCAACTGCGCCATATTACCATAGAGACAGAAACCAACAACACCCTGTTACCACAGAGACAGAAACCAACAACACCCTGTTCCATAGAGACAGAACCCAACTGTGCCCTGTTACCATAGAGACAGAACCCAACTGCACCTTGTTGCCATAGAAACAGAACCCGACTGCACCCTGTTATCATAGAAACAGAACCCAACTGCACCTGTTGCCGTAGAGACAGAACCTGACTGCACCGTTACCATAGAAATAGAACCTGACTGGACCCTGTTACCGTAGAGACAGAGCCCAACTTCACCCAGTTACCATAGAGACACAACCAAACTGCACTGTTACCATGGATACTGTACCCAACGGCGGCAGATGACCATAGAGACAGAAACCAACAATACCCTGTTACCATAGAGACAGAACCCAACTGCACCCAGTTGCCATAGAGACAGAATCTAACACCAACCTGTTACCAGTGGGACAGAACCCAACTGCACCATTACCATAGAGACAGGGCCCAACTGCACCATTACCATAGAGACAGAACCGAACTTCACCCAGTTACCATAGAGACAGGGCCCAACTGCACCATTACCATAGAGACAGAAACCAAGTGCACCATTACCATAGAGACAGAACCGAACTGCACTATTACCATAGAGACAGGGCCCAACTGCACCATTACCATAGAGACAGAACCCAAATGCACCATTACCATAGAGACAGAAACCAACTGCACCATTACCATAGAGACAGAAACCAACTGCACCATTACCATAGAGACAGAAGCCAAATGCACCGTTACCATAGAGACAGAATCCAACTGCACCCTGTTGCCACAGAGACAGAACCCAACTGCACCCTGTTACCATAGAGACAGAACGCAACTGCACCGTTACCATAGAGACAGAACCAAACTCCATCCTGTTACCATAGAGACAGAACCAAACTCCACCCTGTTACCATAGAGAACCCAACTGCGCTCTGTTACCATAGAGACAGGATCCAGCTATCCCGTTACCATAGAGACAGATCCCAACTGCACCCTGTTACCATAGAGACAGAATCCAACTGCACCCTGTTACCATTGAGACAGAACCCAACTGCACCCTGTTACCATGGAGACAGAACCCACCAACACCCTATTACCATTGAGACAGAACCCAACCGCGCTCTGTTACCATAGAGACAGGATCCAGCTGTCCCGTTACCATAGAGACAGATCCCAACTGCACCCTGTTACCATAGAGACAGATCCCAACGGCACCCTGTTACCATAGTGACAGAATCCAACACCAACCTGTTTCCATAGAGACAGAAACCAACAACACCCTGTTACCATAGAGACAGAACCCAACTGCGGCATGTTACCATGGAGACAGAACCCAACTGCACCCTGTTGCCATAGAGACAGATCCCAACTGCACCCTGTTATCATAGAGACAGATCCCAACGGCACCCTGTTACCATAGAGACAGAATCCAACACCAACCTGTTTCCATGGAGACAGAAACCAACTGCACCCTGTTATCATAGAGACAGAAACCAACAGCACCGTTACTATAGAAACAGAACCCAACTGCATCCTGTTACCATCGACACAGAACCTGACTGCACCCTGTTGCCATAGAAACAACCCAACTGCATCCTGTTGCCATACAGACAGAACCCAACTGTGGCATGTTACCATGGAGACAGTACCCAACGGCACCATGTTACCATAGAGACAGAAACCAACTGCACCCTGTTACCATTGAGACA
>NW_025173600.1:0-1883 GCF_004010195.1 Chiloscyllium plagiosum | reverse complement strand
AATAGTAACTTCCTCAAGGAGACTGTGCAGGAAGTCCCGGGCTTGTCTCTGTGGCGCAACTGGTCAGCGCGTTCGGCTGTTAACCGGGAGGTTGTTGTTTCGAGACCACCCCGAGGCGGCGTTTTTGTTGTTCACGCTGCAACCGCTTTCTTGGCCGCAAAGACTCCACCTACATGTTTTTAATGGTGTCAGGAAAATGTTTCCCAAACGGAAATCTTTTCCACTGAGGAAGCACAAAGTGGTTTCTGAATTGATTGAATTTCTAACGTAAAGGACTGCGGATGCTTACAGTCCGAGACAGAAAGCGAAACTGCTGGAGCAACTCAGTACCTGGATGAGGAAAAAAAAGTTCTGAAATGTTGTCTCTGATTCTCTTTCTACAGATGCTGCCTGACCTGCTGAGTTGCTCCTGCAATTTCTGGTTTTGTTTTTAACTGAACGTCCATTTCATCTTTCGGGATGAAACACCCAGACCCGCCATTTGCAGATATTTAACCCTTTCGAAACCTCTGAAGCGATTGGATTCAAACAAACTCTGCAATGATTCACACTTTCTCAGTTCCACAGGCAGAGAGACCTGGGAAATGAAGCTGTCAGTGTGGTTCTGTATTGGTGGGCCGAGAGGTGAATGCGATAGACATGAAATCCATTGCGGGTTCCCCACGCAGGTGTGAACCCTGCCGACTACAGTTGAGAACTGTCGTCAAAAAGAAAGGGAGATTGCTCCACGTTTTTTTTAAAGATGCAAATCAGTGGAGGGGTTAAAATATTTCAATCACATTGGGACTGGTCGGGAATCTGCAACCCACTGCCTGTCAGGGTGGAACAAGCAGATACCCGCAGAGCTGCTTTTGAGGATATGAGCCAAGTGTTTGGAAATGAGACGAGAACAGTGAGGGGCGTGAAGTCGTGGTCGAAATGAGGCAGACACCTGAGGACAAAGGTGTTTTATTTGCCAGTGAAAGATACTGCTTCACAAATTTGGTACAATGGAAGGGAAGCAGTGACGGTGATTATCTGTGGCTGTTCACCTTGTGAATGTTCCCATTGCTGCGCATGTCCGTGTTAACGTCAGAACTCTGCAGCATGGCGGCGTCAGGTCCGCACAGTGCCAGGGGCGCAATGGATGACGCATCTGACTCCACCTACATGTTTGAAATGCTGCTCACAGCTTCTTCACACATCCCAATTAATCTTTCTCATTGTCCTGAAGCCGGTCTTAGGTTTGTATTCCTGATCTGCAGGAACGAGACTCTTTTCACTGTCTCGCGTCAGGAAGTGTCCCTGAGAACATCAAAGGCACGTCACAGCGCTGTCAGAGGAGGGGAAGCTGAAAGAGCCCCACACACTGCTCACGGGCACATTTCACTTTCCCCAACTCACCGCCCCAACCATTGCGGCTTCTGGGAGTGGAAAGGGAACAAACACCAAAACCCAGTCTCAGCTTTGTAAATCTTCAGGAAATAAGAAAACTAATTGTCCCTTCCAATCTTCCATCCTGGCCTGACAGCGTTGATTGTAAATGGCTGTCCAGTTCGTGCCGATTCGTTTTGGCTGAAAAAAATCTTCCTTATCTCATCCCAGCATTTCTTGCCACAGAGAACTGTGCGGCAGAGTTCATGTATATATTTCCTTGTATGGTATTTTGTAAATAACATTCGTTCGCGGGTTGTTTGTATAGGGTATTTAAGGTTCACTAGCCGTTGTTTAATGTTGAGAGGGTTGAGTTATCTGGAAATTATTTCACAGATGTCTTTAATGTAAAGTAATGTGGCTAGGGTTTCTGCAGACCTTGTGTCTGCTAGTGTCAGTTTGTTGATGTGAAATCGTCACACTGGGTTTATTGGGGAGCAAAAGTGAGGACTGCAGATGCTGGAAACCAA
>NW_025173599.1:0-1883 GCF_004010195.1 Chiloscyllium plagiosum | reverse complement strand
TGCTGTACTGTTCTATGTTCTAGAATGTTTCATGGGATATGAGTATCTCTGACAAGGATAGGATTTGTTTCTCACCCTTAATTGCCCTGGTGAACAAACAACCTTTTTAGTTCCAAGTTAGTGTGGAGGGTGGAGGGGACCTTCGAGGTGATAGCATCTATTGACAAATGGCACTTTGCAACCTTCTATCTAATGACATTAAATATGTTCTCTCTATGGTAGTTGTACAATTGAATTGCTATGACTGGACTAATAGTGCTCTATGTAGGTGAGATTCCATAGTTCATTGAGAAACTATTACGTATATGATATGTCAATATATGGGAACACCACCATCTGCAAGTTCCCCTTCCAGCCACTCACCATCTTGACTTGATAATGCATCATTGTTCCTTCATTGTTCTTTCAAAATCTTGGAGCTCTCTCCCTAACAGCATTGTGGGTCAACCACAGCACTACAATGGGCTGTAGCGGGTGGAGATCATCATTTCCTGGGCAACCAGAGGCAGGGACTAAAAGTTGGCCCAGCCAGGGACTCCCACATCTCATGAGTGAATAAAAAGCAATGTTGATATACATAACTTGGAAACTAGCATTTAAATAGATTGAAGTTTTTTTTTTAATTTAACCCTATCTTGTGATCTACCCATGTAATCATTTTCCGGAATAGAGTGGTGCTGGAAAAGCACAGCAGTTCAGGCAGCATCCGAGGAGCAGGAAAATCGACGTTTCAGGCAAAAGCCCTTTATCAGGAATACAGGCAGAGTGCCTGAAGGTTGGAGTCCACCCTTCAGGCACTCTGCCTGTATTCCTGATAAAGGGCTTTCGCCCAAAACGTCGGTTTTCATGCTCCTCGGATGTTGCCTGAACTGCTGTGCTTTTCCAGCACCACTCTATTCTGGAATCATGTGACCATTTGGAGAGAACGTTTTTAGACTTTCACACTCCTAGCTGTTCTTTAATAGGCATGAATCTGTCAGAAAACTGGGCAGGGATCAGGTGAAAGAAATCTCTTTAAATCATGCTTGGAGTGGTCTTAAAGAGGCTTTTGCTTACTCTCAATGAAATTGCAAAAAACAAAATCCCTGTCAGTAAGTATAAATGCCCTTCAGTCACCTCACACAAAATCGAAAGAGTGCATTTTCAGAGGCACTGATTAAGTCTTTATACAGACTCTGGTAATATTATGTACATTGCTATTCAGGGTACAGATGAATTCCTTCTCCCTTTCATTGTCAAGCTTTGACATGGTTTAGTAAAAGATACAAAACTGGGCTTGGATTTGTACAGCACCCACGGGTCATGCAGGACAAGTTGTAGCAGTTTCTGCCTTAGCCAGTTCTGGTGCTCACATAGCAGAACCAAACTTGAATCAAATAGGCCTAAAATCAAACAAATGTCACACTCCACAGACTGATCCGCAGCTTCAATAGTTTAATGAATTCACATCTTGTGAAATCTAATCATTGTAACACAAAGGTCCTCATTTAAAAGATACATGGGAAATCGAAGCACACTTCTTCAAGCCTGCTCCACCATTCATTATGGTTCATCATCCAACTCAAATAGTCTGTTCCCACTTTTACCCCTATCCCTTGGCCTCCCTTTAGCCCGAGGTGCAATATCTAACTTCTGCGTGAAATCATATAATGTTTTGAACTTGACTACTTTCTGTGGTACTGAAGCCCACTGACCCTTCACTTTCTGTGTGAAAATGTTTTTCTCATCTTGGCTCTAATCTCTAAAAGATCTTTCCTCTAAATGATCTTTCCTCATCTCTCTAAACATCAGCAAACATAATCCTAACCAATTCAGCCTCTCCTCATATATCAGTCTGCCTTGCTAAGCTGTACCTGCCCTCGACCTCTTCATAGCTACCTGCC
>NW_025173598.1:1503-1883 GCF_004010195.1 Chiloscyllium plagiosum | reverse complement strand
TAATGTTCCAATCAAATTTGTAATCCTTGTCATGTGTGTGTGTGGCTATCAGGGACAGCTGGTTGTGGTGTTTAGTGGCGAGTTGGTGTTCGTGAATGAGGATTGCCAGTTGTCTCTCTGTTTGCCCTGTACAGTGTTCCACGCAGTCTCTGCATCATTACAAGGTTGCATGCAAAGACTGCATGAAGCATTATATAGGAGAAACAGATGGTTATGTCTGAGCCAGGGTTTCCCTGGAGAGGGAGCATGTGGGTTTCCCTGGAGAGGGAGCATGTGGTGTCTACCAACTCCCTCGAGCTGTTCAGGGAAAGATGTGCACCGCACAGAGTGGAGTGCTTTATTTCCCCCTCCAACTCTATTTAAATTTAATCCCTACCCTT
>NW_025173598.1:0-1475 GCF_004010195.1 Chiloscyllium plagiosum | reverse complement strand
AATAAAGATTTGTACACCTGTTGTCTGTCACTGTGTCTCACACCCACACACACACAACATGGGGGCTGGGGAAAACATATAAAACCAGGAAATTTAAGGTCTCCTCAGAAACAAAATATACCCACAACTACAGGAGGAAATTAAATGAAGAAGGATTGAAAAGCGAGCACCTGATATATGAATATAAGATCATAAGAAATGGGGGACCTAATAGGCCACTCAGCCCCTCAGGTCTGCCCTGCCATTCAACAGGATCATGGATAATCTGCCCCAGAGCTCAGCTCCATTTGATGGCAGCTCATCATAGCCATTAACTCCCAGATAGTTCATCATCTATCAACCTCCGCTTTAAATCCTGTCAGTGACAGCACCCCCACAACTCTCAATACTACAGGATGCCTCTTGTTCCAAATGCATTATGTTAAACTAATGTTCACATTATTTCACTTCTTTCTTACTTTCATTTCTAAAATCTAGTTTTCTCTTTTCCATTTCCTGTCTCTTCAGTTCTATTTCAGAGCTTCCTATATCCATCTCCTTTGCCTTAACTTTCTCTGCTCTTTCTTTCTCATTTTCTGCTCCACTTTATCTTTTTCTGCCTTCTCTAGTTTCTTCATTCTCTCCTTATGCTCCAGCTGCCTTCACTGGAACTGCATCTGCCCTGATTTCACTGCTTCACTCCCTGGAGAATCCGCTTCTTGCATTTCCTCTAAACCCAGCTGCTTGTGTCTTCTTAGCTCTGCCAGCGAACCCTGCCTCTAGGTTGCCCACCAAATCAAACAACATCTCTTTGAAATAAATCGCGGAGTAAATGTCGATTAATGATTTTTGAACAAGTTGACGAAGGCCATCTGTTACAAATAATGTTTTCCATGGGCCATCACCGCCACCTGGTGGTTGTTATTGAGATAACTTTTTTATTTTATTTCCCTGCACTGCCTATGCCCGCCACCTGGTGGTAGTATTGCTCCACTTACCATTCCCCTCCAAATCCTCTCGTTCCGATAAAGCTGAAAAGTGAAGAGATGGTCCCTTAACTTTGGTTAAGGAATATTGCAGCCTTGCAGATTCAACATCTCATTTAGAATTTTGAAATCGTACTCTATGTCCCTCTATTTTTTCGGGCAGACCATTTTTTTTGTCTGAATGCTTCTGCGGTTTCCATTTGAACCTCTGTCGATGCATGACAATGAACGTACTATAATAAAGCAAAATATTGCAGATGCTGGTGATTTAAAGTGCAAAGTGCTGGAGAAACACAGCAGGTACAGTAGAGTCAGTGGATAGAGAAACAGAATTAACATTTCAGTCCAATGTGTCTTTTGTTCAGAACTCCACGCTCAGTTTCTGTTTCTCTCTGCACTGACCCTACCAGGCCCTGCTGTGTATCCCCAGCATTCTCTATTTGTGCTTATTCAAATTCTGTCTCATTTTCCCTTTTAACAATCATTGTTTTTCACATCCTTTAATCTCTG
>NW_025173597.1:0-1883 GCF_004010195.1 Chiloscyllium plagiosum | reverse complement strand
GTAGATGGGGTAAAATCCGTTGAGGATATGTGGACAGCGTGGACAAGTTGGATAAAAATGGTCTATTTATATACTATTTGACTCGACAATTTGATAAGAAGGATGAGGAGAGATGCTAAAATGCAATTTCGAGTCGGAATTATTGTCACAGGAAGTCTGTGATGCCTCTATGTTTCCATTCATTCACAGCTCAGTTAGTTAGACATTTGACATAGAAACGAATTAAGGATAATGGGATTCAGACGGAAAAGTGATTCGGAGTACTCTACCAGATCAGCTATGATCTTGCTGCTGGTGCGGAACGCTCAAAGTATCTAATGGGTCATCCCTGCTCCTCAGTCCTATGTTACATTCAGCCCTTCAGAACTGCTAGACACGAGCAGTTGGATGTTACTTTTTTGTGTAACCCAATGCACAGAAACAGAGGAAACCAATCACTTTCTGAAGACGGTTGCACACGTTTTGGATAGAATAGAAAAGGCAATTAGAGAACCACGCTGCTAAAGAAGAGGTCCCTCATCTCTCTTTACAAATTGTAGTTTACTTGATGGTTATACTATTCACCCAGGTTAATTGTGAATAAAGCCCCCATGGCTCAGGAAATGATGACTCACAGAATCCTCCGCTTTCCTGATTGCAGCATTCAAAAACTGAACCTGCATGTAAATACTATCCGCTAACCTTCCAATAGCAAAATGTGAGAACATCAGAAGCAGGAGCAGTTCATTTAGCCCCCACAAGCTTGCCATGCCCTTCAATAACGTCATGGCTGATTGGCCTAGGTCTCAAATCCTCTTTAATGCCCAATTATTCATCGCCCTCAACTCTCTGATAGGTCAAAGGCCACGTAGCTCTTATGTAAATACTTTTAGCAATCTAACTCTTCTCACTCCTTGGAAACGAGAATTCCTGACATTCAATCCTCTGAGGTTGAAGAAAATATTTCCTGCTCCCACATGAGCAACTATTGCCGTGAACAAAACAGCTACAAATAAGGGTAACGATTGACTTGCCACGATACCAACGCAGTATTTGTCTGACAATCGTATCAACGATCGCGAACAATTCATGGGAATCAGTGTAAGTGTCCCACTGGTTGAAGTGATTGAAGTACAAAAGAAGATCGTTGTGTTTAGGAGACATCAATCCTCTCAGTCTCAGGACATCTCAACAGGTTTTCCTCAAGGTAGCTTCCTCGGCAAAAACATCTTCAGCTGCTTCATCAATGTCTTTCCCCCATCATAACATCAGAAATGTGTGCGTTCACTGAAAATCACACACAAAATTGTCAGAACAAATGGTTACCCTACAGCTCCTGAAGTACTCTATGTCCACGTACAGCAAACCTGGACAATATTCATGCTTGTACTATTCAAGCGTACGTGACATCTGTGCAAACGTAATAAAAGACACTGCACATGTTCAAAGTAAAAAAAAACGATTTCATTCAGCAACTCAGGCGACTGACTGTGTGGAGTTTGCACATTCTCCCCGTGTCTGCGTGGGTTTCCTCCGGGTGCTCCGGTTTCCTCCCACAGTCCAAAGATGTTCGGGTTAGGTGAATTGGCCATGCTAAATTGCCCGTAGTGTTAGTTATAGAGGTAAATATAGGGGTATGGGTGGGTTGCGCTTCGGCGGGTCGGTGTGGACTTGTTGGGCCGAAGGGCCTGTTTCCATACTGTAATGTAATCTAATCTAATCTAAACTCACATTGGTTTCACAGGAACATAAGAGATTCATTCAACCCATTGAAACTTTTGGACAAGAAGAGGAATAGCCAATTCAGTCGCTCCAGGCTACTAAACACGAACAAAAGAGGTGTAGTATTGTGGACAAGAGCAGAACCCTGAAAAATTGTTTTCAAACGTACCCTGGACCTTACC
>NW_025173596.1:0-1883 GCF_004010195.1 Chiloscyllium plagiosum | reverse complement strand
AAGTGGGAAAAGTCCTGGAACCGATGGTTTTCCAGTCAGGATTTATAAAATATTTCGGAAGAAGCTGGCTCTGCTTTTGGTAGATATGTTTGTTGAAGCATTTAATTCTGGCTGTCTTCCTCAAACTTTAGCTCAGGCATCAATTTCTTTGCTTTTAAAGAAAGGCAAACATCCCTGACTGTGTGGTTGATATCATCCTATAAGTCTGCTCAATGTTGACCTTAAATTATTGTCAAAGTTATTGGCCCACCGTTTGGAAACCATCCTTCCATCTATCATATCCTTGGATCAAACTGGATTTATTCACAACAGGCACTCTTTTTTTTCTTAGCCAGGTAATTGAACATTGTTTATAATTCTTCCCCATCCACCCTCCCTGTGGCTTTGATATCTTTAAATGCTGAAAAAGCCTTTGATGGAGTGGAATGGAATTAACTTTTTTTTTAATTTTGGAGAAATTTGACTTTGGGGAAAAACGTATTTCTGGGATCAAACTACTCTATGCATCACCACAGGCCTCTGTTGGGACCAATGATATGAATTCTGATTATTTCTACCTTTATTGTTCCACTAGACAAGGTTGTTCTTTAAGTCCACAGCTGTATGCTGGTGTAATTGAACCTCTGTCTATTGCTCCACAGACCCCTCCTGATTTCTCTGGCATTACTAGAAATGGGGTGGAGTTGAAGGTTGCCCTCTATGCAGGTGACCTTTTGCTATTTATCTCCAACTTATCTCTCTCCATTCCCACCACACTCTCAATTTTAGAATCTTTCAGTAAGATTCCTGGGTATAATTTGGATTTTAGCAAAACTGAGATATTTGCTATCAATAAGCTTGCCATCGAATACCCACTTGATAATTTACCATTTAAAATCGCCAACTTTGGTTTTGTTTATCTTAGTGAACACGTGGCAGATACACAAGGCAATTTGGACAGGAAACATTTTGAACCATTACTGGTACAAATTAAATGAGACTTTGAACGATGGTCTCTCCTTAATTTGTCTGTTGCTGCTAGAATTAATTCCATTAAAATGAATATTTTTTCTCCAATTTAATTATTTATTTCAATGCATACCTTTTTCCAAAAAGCAGATGGTCTCATTCTTGAATTTATTTGGAATAAATAAAACATTTTTTTCTACAATTTAATTATTTATTTCAATGCATACCAATTTTTCTTACTCTTGCCTTTTTCCAAAAAGCAAATGGTCTCATTCTTGAATTTATTTGGAATAAATAAAACTCCTAGGTTACAAAAACAGCTGTTACACAGGCCTAAGATATTAGGTGGAATGGTGCTGCCAAATATTTGTTTAATTATTGAGCAGCAAACAGAAGAAATGTGAACTATTGGTTCCAATACGAGAAGCTTGATGCTTTCCCAATTTGGTTGACTATTGAGGCAAATCCCACCCACCCGGTAATATTGAAGGCTTTATTGAATTCACCTCTCCTTTCTTCAATCTCTATTTACACGAACAATGTAATTGTTTTATCCTGTCTTAAAATTTGGTTTCAATTTCGACTTTTGATTTCAGTCATTTTCTACAAAGGCGCCGTTGATGGCAAATCATATTTTTCCCCATCTTTAGTGCACAGTGCCTTTTCTGGTTGGGCTAAGTTAAGGAATAAAAACTGTGAAAGATTATATGTTAATGGTGTTTCTGCATCTTTTCAACATCTTAGTCGGTACGTTTTCAGTTCTTAAAAGCCACTTCTTTAAATATCTCCAAGTTCGCAGTTTTGGCCTTAGTTCATAATGATACCTAATGATTCTGATTTTGACATCTTTCTAGAACCACTTTCTTCATTAAAGGAGGTTATTTCAGCTAGTTATTCAAACGTTCATAATGTATTGTTATGACACGGGGTAAACT
>NW_025173595.1:0-1883 GCF_004010195.1 Chiloscyllium plagiosum | reverse complement strand
CCTGAACTCTGTCCCTATATTTAAAAAATAGCTAAATCACTGTATGCCTACTTAACAATACAGTCAACCTGGGTGGCAACTTTCAAAGATCTGTGTACCTGCACACCGAGATCTCTCTGCTCATCTACACTACCAAGAATCGTACCATTACCCCAATACTTTGCATTCCGGTTACTCCGACCAAAGTGAATCACCTGACACTTGTCCGCATTAAACTCCATTTGCCACCTCTCAGCCCTGCTCTGAAGCTTATCTATGCCTCTCTGTAACCTACAACATCTTTCGGCACTATCCACAACTGTACTGACCTTAGTGTCCTCTGCAAATTTACTAGCCCACCCTTCTACTCCATCGTCCAGGTCGTTTATACAACACTGACCCTTGCGGCACACCACGTGTAACTGGACTCCAGGATGAACATTTCCCATCAACCACCACTCTGTTTCCTTTCAGCAAGCCAATTACTGATCCAAACTGCTATAACTTCCACAGTCCCATTCCTCCGGATTTTGTACAATAGCCTACTGTGGGGAACCTTATCAAATGCGTTGCTGAAATCCATATACACCACATCAACCGATTTACTCTCATCTACCTGTTTGGTCACCTTTTCAAATAGCTCAACATGGTTTGTGAGGCACAACCTAACCTTCACAAAACTGTGCGGACGATCCGTAATCAAATTATTATTTTCCAGGTAATTATAAATCCTATCTCTGATAACCTTTTCCAACACTTTACAAACTACTGAAGTAAGGCTCCCTGGTCTACAATTACCAGGGTTGTCTCTACTCCCATTCTTGAACGGGGAACCACATTTGCTATCCTGCAGTTTCCTAGCACTATTCCTGTAGACAATAACGATTTAAAGATCAATGCCAAAGCTCGCAATCTCCTCCTTGGCTTCCCAGAGGTTTCTAGGATAAACCTCATCCGGTCCAGGGGACTTATCTACTTTCACACTCTGTAGGATTTCTAACACCTCTTTTTTGTGAACCTCAATCCCACCTCGTCTCGTTGCCTGGATCTCAGTATTCTCCTTGGTAACCCTGTCGTTTTCTAGAGTGAATACTGTCGAAAAATATTCATTTAGTGCTTCCCCTATCTCCTCTGACTTCTCACACAACTTCCCATTAATATCCTTGATTGGACCTAATCTTACTCTTGTCATTATTTTATTCCTTAAATAACTATAGAAACCCTTAGGGTTTACCCTGATCCTATCCGCCAACAACTTCTCATGTCTTCTCCTGGCTCTTCTGAGCGCTCTCTTTCGGTCTTTTCTGGCTACCTTATATCCCTCAAGCGCCCTAACTGAGTCTTCACATCTCATCCTTACATAAGCCTCCATCTTCCTCTTGACCAGAGATTCCACATTCTTCGCATAGCACGGATCCCGTGCTCTACAGCGTCCTGCCTGCTGACAGGTACATACTTATCTCGGACACTCAGGAGCTTTTCCTTGAATAAGCTCCACATTCCTAATATGCTCATCCCCTGTAGGTTCCTTCCCCATCCTACGCTTCCTAAATCTTGCGTACTTGCATCGTGACTGCCGTTCCCCAGCTGTAAATTTCGTGGAAGGTTGTATGTGTATTTCCGTGTACAGCTGTTTGATGACAGGAGACAGGGTGGTCATGGAGATTTGAGTGAGTGAGTGTGTGTGTGAGTGTGTTTCTGTGCATATGTGGTTTATGGCACGAGACAGTGTGGTGTGTGTGTGTTTGTGTGTATCTGATCAATGATAGGAGGCAGGGTGTTCATGGAGTTTTGCGTGTGTGTGTGGGTTTCTGCGTATATTTGTTTCACGTCAGGGGACAGGGTGGTGGTGGAGAGTAGGTTGTCTAAGGTTCTGTGTCTATGTGCTTACTCGTAGGAGACGG